>NW_023495182.1:0-62930 GCF_904425465.1 Colossoma macropomum | reverse complement strand
AAAAAAAAAGGCACTGTTCTGTAGGCTTTGTGGTTTGCTGGTCTAAATCATGTTTCTACAACCAGAGGGTTGTTGGGTCAAGCCCCACTTTAGGGCTTTCATTTGCATGTCTTAATCTGTGAAGATGGCAAAAACAAAGACAAATGTTAAAAAAAAGAAGGCTCTCTGTAGGCCCTTTGGCTTGCTGGTATAAATCATGCTTCTACAACCAGAGGGTTGTTGGTTCAAGCCCCACTTTAGGGCTTTCGTTTGCATGTCTTAATCTGTGAAGATGGCAAAAACAAAGACAAATGTTTAAAAAAAAGGAGGACATTTGTGAGATCCTGTGGCTCACTGGTAGATGCCCTGCCTCTACAGTCTGGAGGTTATCGGTTCGTATCCCGAGCAGGATCCTCACATCACGGTGGTGGTGAAACACACAGGGTGAAGGGTGTACAATGCATGACATGTGAGGAAGGCCGGAGGGCACAACCCAAGAACCAGGGGGGAAGGTATACCCGTCTTCCCCCCTGGGGCCCAGGAGAGAGGACAAGAGGGGGTTATGCAGAATTTTGCTGGGAAAAAAAGTTGCACTTAACCCTTTGGGTATGCAAAAATTCTACCTACTTGGACCCTCATTTTACTTAGCAAGCTGAATAAAATGCTGCCCCTTTAATTGACCTTTTCTTCTTTTCTTCTTCTTCTCTTCCCTTTCCCTCCCTCCTCCTTGGCTTGAACCCACAACCTCCCACATCTGAGGGCAAAGCTGGTCCTACTAAGCCACCAAGCTTCACACACAGCAGCCTTTTTTTGGGGGGTTTGTCTTGAAGATTCCAAGACACACAAAAAATTGGATCCTCTAACGACTCAAAGCCCATGAAGGCCAGAACGTGATTTGACATAGACTGAGATGTTCCTAATGCTTTAACAGGTGGCTGATTGCAAATGCATCCCATGGTTTTCTGACGGGATCTAGACGTGTGCTCTCTGTTGGAAACCCTGAGAAAGTAAAACCGTAAGCGACTGTTTCAGGACTGGTTCTCAGATTGATGGTAACTTCTTTTAGTCGTTCCTTGACATGGCGTTATAATAATTAAGCTAATTTTCTGAGTCGCCACGAACGACGATCCTAGGGCACAGAGCCGAATTTGACCGATTGATCGCTGAGCTCCGTTTAACGGTGCGGCTTTAAATCCAACAAGTACTGATCACCTTCTGCTTGGTTTAATGTCAGAGATAGAAAAATGCTCCTAGGTTTCTGGATAATAGTCATAAACACGAAACCGTTTCAGACAGATGCTCGTTTGCAGTTTCACACTGTGTAAGTATTTTAGTGCTGGTCTTCACATTGAGGGTAAATGCTTCTAAGGCACTATGTTAATTACAACCTAGCTGTTCCTTATATATACACAACCAAAAAAAGAAGCCTTCTCATCTTTTTCTAAGAACACAGTAGTTTTATTTAAGTCTATAAGCATTTTTGATTAGTCTTCTCAATGACGGTAAGAGTTCCAGAGAAGTTTGGAACAGCATGTGAACCGTGGCCCGTAATCTAAAAGAGCCTATGTGTCTGAGCTAAACTCACGTCATCTCACTTTTTATGTATGAAACTGAAGTATATTTAGAAAGGAACCTTTTTATAGAAGAAGGTAAAAACACTCTTAACGTTGAGTATAAGCTGATGTCTGAAGTTCCAAGTATCTAGGAGTTCCCTGTGTGCTCTGTTTGCCGACAGCCTCAGCGCACTAACTCCCGCTCCAGGCCGGCAATTCAGGTGAGCGCTGTTTTTTTCGTGGAGGCTGTTGAGTGGCTGCTGTCTAGCTGCACCGTAAAGACTCGTGTGTGTGAGCGATGCTGTGTGGATGTTTGGAGTACTTCTCCGTTCTAAATTTGGGGGGTTTATAGCGTTGTGCATGCCGCAATAAAAAGGGGGAGCATAATAGTGAAAAGGAAAGCTGATGCAAAAGTGTAGAATAGCCTAATTAGTAACGATAAAGTGAGCTAAATAACACCATGCGAGATTAATGAAGGTTGGGCCCTTATCTTCGTAACGGTAAGACATGTGTATATTGGTCACTGCGTGAAAGTTGGCTTAGAGAAATAGTCAGATTAGGTTAAAAAGGGGGAACGAGAAGTGAAAAGTAAAAGCCCAGGGCCCTGGGGAATTAGATTAAAGGGAAATTGGATTAAGGGGAAATTAGCTTACTGGGAAAAAGAAGAAAGAGAATAAAAGAGGAAAGAGGTAAAGAGAATAAGAGAAGTTAAAGAAAATAGAGAAGAAAAGTGAAGAGTTAAAAAGAATAGAAAAGGATAAGAGTTAAAGAGAATAAAAGAAGTTAAAGAGAATAGTGATGATATGAGTGAAAAGAGAAATAAGAAAAGGGAACAGAATAGAGATGATATGAGTTAAAAGAGAAAAGGAGCCGCAGATTAGGACCAAAGCCCTCTGGGAGGCGGTGTTAGACGGGCCTAAAATCCTGGAAAATCACTAGGTGAATTTCTGGGTCAGTTCTAAGGAACTGGGGGTGTGGAAGGAAAGTTCAATTATAAAGTTCCCACTCGAACACTAGTTGACGAACGGTGTCTGAAGCAGCTTTTTATTGAATATTCACACCTCATAAAGGTAGCAAAAATTTAGAAGAAAAAGGGAAAAAAGGAGCGGCAGAAAAAGCATGCTATAGGATCAGTATGAATGAGTCGACTTTCAGATTGAGTGTTGTTCTTTGTCTTCTGTGTCTGTGAGAGCTCGCTGTGTGTTTCTGTGTGAGGGGAGTGGCCGCCCCTTACTGTGTGTGTGCGGACCTGGGGTTCTGTGTGTGAGTTGCTTGACTTGGCTGTGCTCCAGCTGCGTAAATGGCTTTAAGACTATATAAATGATAATTTAAAAAAAAAACATATGAGCCTCTAAAGAGGACGGTTTTTAGATGGTTAAAATATCATGAACTTTCCTGGGGGACGTTTTTAGATTTAAGATAAAGTTAAGATTTATGAGCCTCATAAAGAATAAGAGGACTTTTATAAATTAATTTAAAAGCTTCATGAGCCCCCAAGAAGGACGTTTATAAGTTTGGAGATGAGTGGAGAGACCAGTGAGGATGTTTGTGTGTGTGTGGGTGAAGAAATTGTATAAGTATGTGAGGTGTTATTAGAGTGAAATAAACAGAAATTTCTTTATTGATGATAACTGGGTATGTAAAGGAGGAGAACATTTGGTGTAGATAAGAATGACCTAAGTGTTGGCAAACAAAGGGGTGAATCATATGGGATTGCTTTTTGTGGGGTTAAAAAATACCTAGTGAGTTTATTTGATATTTAATTCTGATTGGTTTCTACGTTTATACACCTATGGGGTGTGTAAGAAGAGGAGAAGGAGAGAGAGGGAGAAAAAAAAAGAAAGGAGAAGAAACAGAAAAGAGAAGAATAACAGAAAGAGGGATAAAAAGAGAATGAGGAGAGAAGGAGAGAGAAAAGGAGAGAGAAAAAGAGAGAAAAGTGCATGTGGAGAGAGAGAGAGAGAGAGAGAGAGAGAGAGAGAGAGAGAGAGAGAGAGAGAGGAAGCAGCAGGCCAGTGCTGACACAGAGGGAGGTCTGATGATTTAGGAGGCACAGGGGTCAGCTCATGTTGCAAGGGAGAAGTTAGGAGAAAGATTACAGAGGAAGGTAGAGAAGAGAAGAGATGTTGAAGGGTCAAGAGAGCCAGAAGAAAGGGAACACAGACACCTGGTATGACAACTTTAAAGAAGGAGTAAATACAACTCAGAAACCTAAGCTAAAGATAGAGCTTAGTGTGAATAGTAGTGAGGAGATTTTGGAACCTAGAGAACAGAAGGAGGAAGAGCATGATGCAGATTCATCTGTGACAGCTCAGAGGACTATTTTAGATGTGGAAGAGGGGTTTTTGACTTCGACTGGACACCAGAGGACATGACTGACTAGTAGGGTGTATTACAGAAGAGAGAAACTAAGTGGAAGGCATATGGATTTGATTTCTAGGGGTTACAAATCGCAGACCCAAGGTCAGACAAAAACAATCTAAAAGAGTTGAGGCAAAAACGAGTGAGTCAAAATACAGATGAATAGTCAAAAAGGGGGAAAACACAACACAGGAAATAAAAGTTCAGTAGCTCTAGAAAGAAGCAATACTTTGCACTGAACTGTTCTAAAAGCCCAGGTTTATACTGAAGCTGGTGAGAGGTCACAGGTGTAATAGATCAGTACTCAGGAGTCATGTGATCTCCCAGAGGATTCTGGAAGATGGAGTCCAGGGAATCCTCTGAGCCATAGGGATGCATGACAATCAGTAGGAAAAAATGATAACAGTGATCCCTGATCTGTTGGAAGGAAACAAGGGGGGGTTTGTGGTGATAAGGCATATATATGTCTACCGTATGGGTGGATAGGATGCTGTTATATGGCAATGTTGAAGCTGCCGTATGAGGTTTTTACTGTCCAGAAGGGAAAAGTTTCTGATGAGGTTCAATCAGAGGCTATTTCTGGAAGTAGGAAGAAAAGGGAACTAGCACAATTTCATAATCTGGAGTCCTATCATTGGAGGATAAGTCTAGGAGAGAAGGATTATTTCCATGGTATGGTGTGACACTGATAATATTACCTACACCCTACAGGGTTTTGCAAATGAGACTATAAGAGGTTTTGAATACTTGTCAAATACACAAAAGAGTCACAGACTGACGTTGCTGAAACATGACATGGCTCTTGATTATCTTTTGGCCAAACAAGGGGGCTTATGTGTGGCTCTGAACTTAACTGATGATGCTTGTTATACTTTGATTCCTGAGAGTACTGATAAGATGACTAGTGTCATAGATGCATTGAAGCATATAAGGGGGGTGTTTGGCCCATCGGAAGGAGCTGGAGGGCCGGCGAATGCTTGGTTGCAGGAGAAATTAGGACCATTGGGAGCAGCGTTGGTTCAGATTAGGTTGCAGTCCTTATATCATTGAGTGTGATGTTCTGTTGCTGTACATTGGTGTTAACTTTTGCAAAGGCAATGATATTGAGAGGGGTTGGAGTTGTGATGCCTGGAGATCAAGTTCAGATGCCATTATTACATAGGACTGACACAGACGATGACGAAGAAGTGGTGATAGAAGGTGAACTGATGGAGAAATATCCATTCTGAATATCTATTCTTATTATAATCCTAACATTTATTTCTTTTACTATTTAGGGTATTTAGTAGTCTCTTACTATAGAGTGGGATGATAGCAGGGGGAAATGAAAAAGGGGATTTATAACTCGGAATAAGGTGAAAGTATGATACTGTGAATTTCACATTTACTTATAAGGTGTTAATCCATATGTGATGTTTCAATTTGCATCTGTTGTTTTTGCAAAAGATACTGGTTGGTGGTTTTCTTTCTTTCCTTCAAGAACGATGCTGGGGGAAGACCACTGTAAGGGTGGCTGGATCTTCGGGGACCCTGATGTGCATGGACAATAAGATGGGACTGAAGGACTTTGAATAAGGACACAGTGATACGATGCCCAGGAGTCAACACATCATCGACACTGCACTGAGAGTCGACGCTGCTGAGGAGCTGCAGTGTGATACATTTTTATGTCTGCATATATATTTGCATTGCATGGGATTTAGTATATTATATGGTAAGGGGGTTTAAATTGATTCAAGACCGATGCTTTCTGTAAGGGGGTGAGTACATTGGGACCTCAGATGTTTTTTTTCTTTTTTCGGATGCTTAGGGATAAGGGTGTTAGGCAGGGAAGGGTCCATTGGAAGGTCCGATGGGTCGACCAGCCTGAATGTGGACATTGTTTTGATTTTATTTTCTGAGGTTTCCATATGTATTTGCTTAAGTCATATCCATATACAATTTGTCAGAATACCTCGTTTTAAAGTGGTCTGGAGTACTTTATGTGGTCGCCTAAGGCAGAGGGGCCGTGAGAGAATTTTTCCTGTCTAGATTGTTTGAGGGACATTTCAGGAATGATAGCTGCCGGACAGGTTTTTTCGCTCTCACACTCCAGAAAGCTGTTGCATTGCTAAGGTTATGCTATAGGAAGAAGGGTTATTTAGTTACAATTACAAATATGTATAAGCTACTTTTTTGGGTTTTTCGAGACTTTGAGGAAGTCTCGAAGGGGGGAATGAAGTATATTTAGAAAGGAACCTTTTTATAGAAGAAGGTAAAAACACTCTTAACGTTGAGTATAAGCTGATGTCTGAAGTTCCAAGTATCTAGGAGTTCCCTGTGTGCTCTGTTTGTGCAGGGGATAGGAATGTGAACCAGGGGGGCCTCTGGGTTTAAAGCCCCTCAATTTAAAGGTCCATTGGGAGTAGGCCTCTCACTTTCTCCCTTCTTCTCTTAGGTCCAAATAGATGAGATCATTTTGAAAAGAACCATATGCTCTGTCTCCTGTTTCAACAACAAGAACCATATATATATGCTGTTGGTCAGTCTGTACGGGAGAGGACATTTAGAATTGGCACGGAACCTCTCTCAGGTGCTTTATAGTGCTTGATATGATGCTGTTTTACTATGTAATAAACCGTTTGCTAGCAACTCAGTATCGGCGGAGTTTTTCTTCACAACATCTACACACCATCGCCACTAAATAAACAACAAAACGTAGTTATGCAGGAACAGCTTGTTTTGAATTCACTGTTGTTGTGATGTCAGAGCACCGACCTGAAGTTATAAGAAGTGTTTCTGACCAAACAGCCAATCCGAACCGTGCACGTTTACATAGATCGTTCTTTGGAGCTCCGTAACATAAACGGCTCGTTTTAACTTTCTAATATCTAATATTGTCCTACACCCCAACCAAAAATGATTATATCCCCCTAAAATGACAGACTAAATAAATGCCAGCGTGTGAGAACGTGGTGTGTGCATCATTGCTGCCTTCTTGATTTTTTGAAGCAAAGTCATCAGAGGTATCTTTTTCTGTTGAAAACGTGTGGCCACCGGCCCTCTTCTGGGAGATCTACTTTCTGGCAAACAGAGTTTAGTTCCAACCTGTAGATGCATGCTGCCCCCTACCCTCACCTAACACAGCTGCATCTGATTCAGCCTATCAAGGACCTGTGAAGTAGGCTCGGTGACCACTGTGGTAAACTGTTGTGATGGTGGGGAACTCCAGTCCTGGACTTTAGCCCAGCACGAGCTTACCAATGTTGCTGCTCAAACACGACTGATGCTACTCAGCAGTTAGTGACCAGGTTCATTGATCACTAACTTGTTTCTGCACTTTAAGTGTTACTTGCACCTGTAGCCCATGTACATCGAACTAAACCAATAGAGTGAATTTAGTTGATCACTAATAACTTGTAAATCATGACAAAAAAACATACCAAAACTACTTTAAGTCGAGGGTGGTCGTACAGCTAAAAGTTCTGCTAATGAAATCTAACAATCTAGTGAACGTTAGCTAGCTGCCTTAACTTTGTGTCAAAATTAGTCAAATTAGCTACAACTAAATATGAAACATCAAGTCAAGTCAGGCTTTTTTGTCATTTCAGCTACATACAAGTACACAGTGAAACAAACAACATTCCTTCAGGACCAACACAGGAACACAAGTACAGTTCAGTAAATAAATACGAAAGACTTACAATAAATACAAAACAGAACACAAACAGTACACGGTACTGAGAGTATGTGGAGCTGTGCAACGCAGAGCTACATACTATGACATATTAGCAGCTTAGAAGAGAGCCTAGCATATATGAGCATAGCAGTCACTGAGGTAGCAATCAGAACAGCAATACACAGCATACAGTATTTGGTTGAAACAGTAATTCTAGCATCAAGTCAAGTTAGCAAGTCAAGTGAAGTAAAATGTGCAAAATGCAAGTATTCAGATCTACAATTATATTAAGTGAAGTGTTTCTGTGAAATGCAATAACTATATTTAAATACAGTGTTCATGATTTGGAACTGCAAGAAGTGGGAGTGGGGAGTGAGTTAGTCCCATATTGTTATGCGTGTGTGTGTGGGTCCGTGTGGGAGTTATGTATATGTGTGTGTGGGTCCGTGTGGGAGTTATGTATATGTGTGTGTGGGTCCGTGTGGGAGTTATGTATATGTGTGTGTGGGTCCGTGGGAGTTGAGGAATCTCATGGCTTTTTGAAAGACGCTGTTGCCCAGTCTGGCTGTGACGGCCCGAACGCTGCGGTACCTTCTTCCAGATGGCAGAGGAGTTCGTGTGAGGGGTGTGTGGGGTCAGTCAGTCACAACGCTAGTGGCTTTTCGGATGCAGCGTGTGGTGTAAATATCTGTGATGGAGGAAAGAGAGACCCCGATGATCTTTTCAGCTGTCCTCACTATTCGCTGGAGGGTCTTGCGTTCGAAAGCGGTGCAATTCCCAAACCGGGCTGTAATGCAGCTGCTGAGGATGCTCTCTATGGTGCCTCTATAGAAGGTGGTAAGGATGACGGGTGGGAAATAAGCTTTCCTTAACTTCCGCAGGGAATAGAGACGCTGCTGGGCTTTCTCGGTTATGAAGCTGGTGTTCGGGGTCCAGGTGAGGTTCTCCGCTAGGTTACCCTTTAGCCTAGCACCGACCCCAGCCCTCTTCCCACACTTCTGCCGTTCGGCGGACCCTCCCCGGGCCACCCTCGTCGGGAGACGCAGAGGTCTGCCGGGTGCGAGCGGGCCCCCGTGAGCTTTGTTCCCTTAGCAAACTGAGCTCACGAAGCTTCTGCAGCAGGTCGTCTTTAAGGTTGGTTTGAGCGCTAGAAAGCGTCAGTGAATAACCACATAGCTAACTAAAGTACACCATATTCATCCATTATAACAAGAGAGAAATTACAACGATCCAAAAATAACCTTCCGAAATGAGTGTAACAGGTACTCGTCGTTCTTGTATGTGGCGTACGTCTAAAAGTATGGCATACCCTAGAACTGCTGGTCTAGAACTGCGGCTGGCTTTCCTGCTCTGCAGATGGATGATGCTGGTTTGACCACTAGATGGTGCCAGAGAATTGTGTTATTGTGTTACATTCAGTCAGACGCTAGAGGGAGCCAGAGGGGTCTACCTTGAAATTACTATGTCAACCACAGGGGCTCTAGATACAATTTAATTGCAGTTCACCAAGTGTGCACAAATTCACTTTAACCACACAAAACAATCTGAGCACAGAGCAATTAATCTTTCACAACGTTTTCAATATTGTAATTTTACCACTCTTTAACTGTTCTCCCACTAGTGATTTGCATATGCAGAGCAAATTCCATTATCCAAATCACAAAGTGAAGGGTCAGAGAAAAATAAGTTGTACTTTTCTAAGATGACCATCGCAGGCAGACTGTTTTAGCTATTCTCTGCGATTCACTACTCGTCAGATTAACAAAATGGCAATTTTATTTTGCAATTGGCTATTTCAACTAGATGGCACCAGAGGGTGATGTTAATTTGCAGTACACCAATTTAACCACTAGATAGCAAGCAAGTCAGAGAGCAATTTTAATTTGCATTACACAATGCAATAGTCTAACCACTAGATGGCGCCAGAGGATCATTTTATTTTGTCATACACTACTTTGAGCACTAGAAAGCGCCAGAGAACGTTGTTATTTTGCAATACACTGAGTCCGGCACTAGAGGTTTCTACCTTGCAATTCACTATGTCGACCACAGGGGCACTAGATACAATTTAACTGCAGTTCACTCAGTGGGCCACAAGGGTGGCCAAGGACTAATTTTCATGTAAACGTCCCAGGTCTGCAGTTTCTTACTTCGGCCCCCAGATGCAGCCAAAGTTTCACTAGAGACATCAACAAGAGCACCTCAGCTAGAACCCTGAATTGAACCAAATACTGGGAATCACACAGACCCCAGCCCAGTGACGGTTTTAGCACAAGATTTCACTTTAACCACACAAGGCACTTTGAGCGCAGAGCAGTTTCACTTTGCCCAGTTCAGATCAGTTTAAGAATTAAAAATAGCCAAGTTAGCTACAACACTGTGAAAAATAAAGAAAAAAGCAAAGCAGGTAAGCCATTGTTTCAAAAACATAATATTGTGCTTATTATATAGTAATATATGTGAATAAATATATACTAATTTTATGAAAAGCAACACTACAAATGTCACTGTAAACAAAAGTACCTGGGACAAGATGTAAGGCCTTATTAGTGGATAATCAGATGCAGCAGATGGATAGCTGTGGGAAGACAACACATTTAGTAAATGAAAATACTAATTTTAATCATTGAAAAAGACACAGGAATATTTATGTTGACTTAGTGAATTTGTATAAGCATACAAGCCTCTCAGTCCAGTAAAGACATTGCTTCCAAACCGGAGAAATACCCACATAGGCGGTCAGCGTTTTATTCTAGCCTCTCCTGGGAGGCGTCTGTACTTGAGTAAAAGCAGAAGTGCTCTCAATAAAATATCACTTAATGAATATTAAAAGTGAAAGTACTAGATTTTAAATTACATAAGCATCAGAAATTAAAGTACTGTACATAATTATCACAGCTATTATTAGTTATTATTACAGACAATCATGAGAGAGAAAGAAGGTGATTTCAAAACAGACGCCTGCGCTGACTAGCATCGTGTTAAGTGATGGGGGCCATCCTACCCACCCAGAGAGAGCGAGGCCAGTTGTGCTCTCTCGGACTCCCGGCTACGGACGCCTGTAGCATCACCAGGGATCGAACTCGCGATCTCCTGATGATGGGGGGCAACGCTTAGACGGCGCTAACTTACTGTTTTAACAGTAGTGACGTTATAATTTCATACATTATTTTTTGAGAGCGAACAATAAAAACAGTGACTCGCTAGATTTGCATAGGAAACACAAGCGAATTAGCTAGCTAGCTGTTAGCAAGTGATGCTTATTGCCCTGACTGCCCTGAAACAGTATCTACCTGATAGACTGGTGTGATATAAGACAAAACTAAGAGCACTGCTGTCTGGGTCGTCTGGTGGAACACCACCAGAACGTCATCAGAACACCATTAGAACACCATCAGAACTCATTATGAACTCCAGGAGAGCACATTTAGAGCACTGTTAGAATACCTTTAGAACACCATCAGACAACCATCAAAACACCATTAGAGCACAATGAAAAAACAATACAAAATCACCAGAAAAACATTAGAAAATTATTATTACACCAACAAAACACCTTTAGAGCACCAAAAGAACACCATTACAAAACCACCAGATCATCAGAACACTTCTAGAACCCTATGGGATGATGTCAGTGGCCAGGACGCATCACCAAGACTGTCTAACACATTACACTTCATTAGAACACTTCTCTGTCCTCTTACAGGAGCTGGGTGATGTCACAGATATCCTGTAGAGGGGGAGGAAAGCCAGAGTAAAACCTGTAAAGAGAAAAAAGAGTTCATCAAAACTATAGCTGAAAGTACTTACCTATATAAAAATGAGAGATGGCCCTGTATTGTAAATGTAGCATATCACTGTTATTTGAAGAAAACTTTATATGTCTAAAATGATAATTTCACAGGAAAAGGTAAAAACCTACTTTATTTTTAATGTAAGTAATTATGGGCCGTTTCTTTCTTCATGGTCAACCAGCATTTCAAAAACAGAAAAATGAAGATATGAGATTGTTTTCCGACAGCAGCGTTATGTATATACGGTAAAGATGGTGAACCACAATACCCTATTAGATCAACCCCAGGATAACATTACGATGAAATTTGGAACAACATCAGAACACAATTACAAACTCTTTAGGACGAATGGAGAACACAGCCAGAACACAGTGAGAGAAGGCACTGAAAATACAACTGCGGCTAGGCACCGCATGTAAACGTGTGCGTCGTCATTGTGAAGCTTTACAGTGCGGTGGAGAGAAGTTCGAACTGAAATAAAGCCAAATTAAAGACGTTACCACGACATAGATGAATTATAATGAGTTTAAAATCCACCTGCAGCTAACGACTGAATATGAGCACCTTCGTTGTCATTGTGAAGTGTTCGATTGGGTTGGCAATAAGTTTGAACTGAAATGAAACCAAACTAAAGACGTTACCACAAAATACGTAAAAAATAATGAGATGAAAATAAAACTGCCGCTATCCGCCGCATGTAAGCGCCTAATTTGTGATTGTGATGCGTTCGATTGTGCTGGAAAGAAGTTCGAACTGAAATAAGGCCAAATTAAAGACGTTACCACGACATAGATGAATAATAATGAGATCAAAGCGCCTAATTTGTGATTGTGATGCGTTCGATTGTGCTGGAATGAAGTTCGAACTGACATGAAGCCAAATTAAAGACGTTACCACGACATAGGTGAATAATAATGAGATGAAAGCACACCTGCCGCTATCCGCCGCATGTAAGCGCCTAATTTGTGATTGTGCTGGAATGAAGTTCGAACTGAAATAAAGCCAAATTAAAGACGTTACCACGACATAGATGAATAATAATGAGATGAAAGCCCACCTGCCGCTATCCGCCGCATGTAAGCGCCTAATTTGTGATTGTGATGCGTTCGATTGTGCTGGAATGAAGTTCGAACTGAAATAAAGCCAAATTAAAGACGTTACCACGACATAGATGAATAATAATGAGTGAAAGCCCCCCTGCCGCTATCCGCCGCATGTAAGCGCCTAATTTGTGATTGTGATGCGTTCGATTGCGGTGGAAAGAAGTTCGAACTGAAATAAAGCCAAATTAAAGACGTTACCACGACATAGATGAATAATAATGAGATGAAAGCCCGCCTGCCGCTATCCGCCACATGTAAGCGCCTAATTTGTGATTGTGATGCGTTCGATTGTGCTGGAATGAAGTTCGAACTGAAAGAAAGCCAAATTAAAGACGTTACCACGACATAGATGAATAATAATGAGATGCCCAAAGCGCCTAATTTGTGATTGTGATGCGTTCGATTGTGCTGGAATGAAGTTCGAACTGAAAGAAAGCCAAATTAAAGACGTTACCACGACATAGATGAATAATAATGAGATGAAAGTCCACCCGCCGCTATCCGCCGCATGTAAGCGCCTAATTTGTGATTGTGATGCGTTCGATTGTGCTGGAATGAAGTTCGAACTGAAATAAAGCCAAATTAAAGACGTTACCACGACATAGATGAATAATAATGAGATGAAAGCCCACCTGCCGCTATCCGCCGCATGTAAGCGCCTAATTTGTGATTGTGATGCGTTCGATTGTGCTGGAAAGAAGTTCGAACTGAAATAAAGCCAAATTAAAGACGTTACCACGACATAGATGAATAATAATGAGATGAAAGCCCACCTGCCGCTATCCGCCGCATGTAAGCGCCTAATTTGTGATTGTGATGCGTTCGATTGTGCTGGAATGAAGTTCGAACTGAAATAAAGCCAAATTAAAGACGTTACCACGACATAGATGAATAATAATGAGATCAAAGCCGCCTGCGCAATTTGTGATTGTGATGCGTTCGATTGTGCTGGAATGAAGTTCGAACTGAAAGAAAGCCAAATTAAAGACGTTACCACGACATAGATGAATAATAATGAGATGAAAGTCCACCCGCCGCTATCCGCCGCATGTAAGCGCCTAATTTGTGATTGTGATGCGTTCGATTGTGCTGGAAAGAAGTTCGAACTGAAATAAAGCCAAATTAAAGACGTTACCACGACATAGATGAATAATAATGAGATGAAAGCGCCGCTACATTTGTGATTGTGATGCGTTCGATTGTGCTGGAATGAAGTTCGAAGTGAAATGAAGCCAAATTAAAGACGTTACCACGACATAGATGAATAATAATGAGATGAAAGCCCCCCTGCCGCTATCCGCCGCATGTAAGCGCCTAATTTGTGATTGTGCTGGAATGAAGTTCGAACTGAAATAAAGCCAAATTAAAGACGTTACCACGACATAGATGAATAATAATGAGTTGAAACTCCACCTGCCGCTATCCGCCGCATGTAAGCGCCTAATTTGTGATTGTGATGCGATCGATTGTGCTGGAATGAAGTTCGAACTGAAATAAAGCCAAATTAAAGACGTTACCACGACATAGATGAATAATAATGAGATCAAAGCCCACCTGCCGCTATCCGCCGCATGTATGCGCCTAATTTGTGGTTGCGACGCGATCGATTGTGCTGGAAAGTTGTTCCAACTGAAATAAAGCCAAATTAAAGACGTTACCACGACATAGATGAATAATAATGATATGAAAGTCCACCCGCCGCTATCCGCCGCATGTAAGCGCCTAATTTGTGATTGTGATGCGTTCGATTGTGCTGGAATGAAGTTCGAACTGAAATGAAAGCCCAATTAAAGACGTTACCACGACATAGATGAATAATAATGAGATGAAAGCCCACCTGCCGCTATCCGCCGCATGTAGCGCCTAATTTGTGATTGTGATGCGTTCGATTGTGCTGGAATGAAGTTCGAACTGAAATGAAGCCAAATTAAAGACGTTACCACGACATAGATGAATAATAATGAGATGAAAGCCCCACCCTGCCGCTATCCGCCGCATGTAAGCGCCTAATTTTGATTGTGATGCGTTCGATTGTGCTGGAATGAAGTTCGAACTGAAATAAAGCCAAATTAAAGACGTTACCACGACATAGATGATTAATAAGTGCCTAATTTGTGATTGTGATGCGTTCGATTGTGCTGGAATGAAGTTCGAACTGAAATAAAGCCAAATTAAAGACGTTACCACGACATAGATGAATAATAATGAGATGAAAGCCCACCTGCCGCTATCCGCCGCATGTAAGCGCCTAATTTGTGACTGTGCTGGAATGAAGTTCGAAGTGAAATAAAGCCAAATTAAAGACGTTACCACGACATAGATGAATAATAATGAGATCAAAGCCCACCTGCCGCTATCCGCCGCATGTAAGCGCCTAATTTGTGATTGTGATGCGTTCGATTGTGCTGGAATGAAGTTCGAACTGAAATAAAGCCAAATTAAAGACGTTACCACGACATAGATGAATAATAATGAGATGAAAGCCCCCCTGCCGCTATCCGCCGCATGTAAGCGCCTAATTTGTGATTGTGATGCGTTCGATTGTGCTGGAAAGAAGTTCGAACTGAAATGAAAGCCAAATTAAAGACGTTACCACGACATAGATGAATAATAATGAGATCAAAGCGCCTAATTTGTGATTGTGATGCGTTCGATTGTGCTGGAAAGAAGTTCGAACTGAAATAAAGCCAAATTAAAGACGTTACCACGACATAGATGAATAATAATGAGATGAAAGTCCCACCCGCCGCTATCCGCCGCATGTAAGCGCCTAATTTGTGATTGTGATGCGTTCGATTGTGCTGGAATGAAGTTCGAACTGAAATAAAGCCAAATTAAAGACGTTACCACGACATAGATGAATAATAATGAGATGAAAGTCCACCCGCCGCTATCCGCCGCATGTAAGCGCCTAATTTGTGATTGTGCTGGAATGAAGTTCGAACTGAAATAAAGCCAAATTAAAGACGTTACCACGACATAGATGAATAATAATGAGATGAAAGCCCACCTGCCGCTATCCGCCGCATGTAAGCACTAATTTGTGATTGTGATGCCTTCGATTGTGCTGGAATGAAGTTCGAACTGAAATAAAGCCAAATTAAAGACGTTACCACGACATAGATGAATAATAATGAGATGAAAGTCCACCCACCGCTATCCGCCGCACGTAAGCGCCTAATTTGTGATTGTGATGCGTTCGATTGTGCTGGAATGAAGTTCGAACTGAAATAAAGCCAAATTAAAGACGTTACCACGACATAGATGAATAATAATGAGATCAAAGCCCCCCTGCCGCTATCCGCCGCATGTAAGCGCCTAATTTGTGATTGTGACGCGTTCGATTGTGCTAGAAGAGTTCGAACTGAAATAAAGCCAAATTAAAGACGTTACCACGACATAGATGAATAATAAGTGCCTAATTTGTGATTGTGACCCGTTCGATTGTGCTGGAATGAAGTTCGAAGTGAAATGAAGCAATATTAAAGACGTTACCATGACATAGATGAATAATAATGAGTTGAAAATCCACCCGCCGCTATCCGCCGCATGTAAGCGCCTAATTTGTGATTGTGATGCGTTCAATTGGCTGGAAAGAAGTTCGAACTGACATGAAAGCCAAATTAAAGACGTTACCACGACATAGATGAATAATAATGAGATGAAAGCCCACCTGCCGCTATCCGCCGCATGTACGCGCCTAATTTGTGATTGTGACGTGATCGATTGTGCTGGAATGAAGTTCGAACTGAAATAAAGCCAAATTAAAGACGTTACCACGACATAGATGAATAATAATGAGATGAAAGCCCACCTGCCGCTATCCGCCGCATGTATGCGCCTAATTTGTGGTTGCGACGCGATCGATTGTGCTGGAATGAAGTTCGAACTGAAATGAAGCCAAATTAAAGACGTTACCACGACATAGATGAAAATAATGAGATAAAGTGCCTAATTTGTGATTGTGATGCGTTCGATTGTGCTGGAAAGAAGTTCGAACTGACATGAAGCCAAATTAAAGACGTTACCACGACATAGATGAATAATAATGAGATGAAAGCCCACCTGCCGCTATCCGCCGCATGTAAGCGCCTAATTTGTAATTGTGACGCGTTCGATTGTGCTGGAAAGATGTTCGAACTGAAATAAAGCCAAATTAAAGACGTTACCACGACATAGATGAATAATAAGCGCCTAATTTTTAATTGTGACGCGTTCGATTGTGCTAGTAAGATGTTCGAACTGAAATAAAGCCAAATTAAAGACGTTACCACGACATAGATGAATAATAATGAGTTGAAAATCCACTCGCCGCTATCCGCCGCATGTAAGCGCCTAATTTGTGATTGTGCTGGAATGAAGTTCGAACTGAAATAAAGCCAAATTAAAGACGTTACCACGAAATAGATGAATAATAATGAGATGAAAGTCCACCTGCCGCTATCCGCCGAATCTGCGCGCCTAATTTGTGATTGTTATGCGTTCGATTGTGCTGGAAAGAAGTTCGACCTGAAATAAAGCCAAATTAAAGACGTTACCACGAAATAGATGAATAATAATGAGATGAAAGTCAACCCGCCGCTATCCGCCGCATGTAAGCGCGTAATTTGTGATTGATATACCTTCGATTGTGCTGGAATGAAGTTCGAAGTGAAATAAAGCCAAATTGAAGACGTTTCCACGACATAGACGAATAATAATGAGATCAAAGCCCACCTGCCGCTATCCGCCGCATGTAAGTGCCTAATTTGTGATTGTGATGCGATCGATTGTGCTGGAATGAAGTTCGAACTGAAATAAAGCCAAATTAAAGACGTTACCACGACATAGATGAATAATAATGAGTTGAAAGTCCACCCGCCGCTATCCGCCGCATGTAAGCGCCTAATTTGTGATTGGGATGCGTTCAATTACGCTGGAAAGAAGTTCGAACTGACATGAAGCCAAATTAAAGACGTTACCACGACATAGATAATAATAATGAGATGAAAGCGCACCTGCCGCTATCCGCCGCATGTAAGCGCCTAATTTGTGATTGTGACGCGTTCGATTGTGCTGTAAAGATGTTCGAACTGAAATAAAGCCAAATTAAAGACGTTACCACGACATAGATAATAATAATGAGATGAAAGCCCAACTACCGCTATCCGCCGCATGTACGCGCCTAATTTGTGATTGTGACGTGATCGATTGTGCTGGAATGAAGTTCGAACTGAAATAAAGCCAAATTAAAGACGTTACCATGACATACATAAATAATAATGAGATCAAAGCCCACTCGCCGCTATCCGCCGCATGTAAGCGCCTAATTTGTGATTGTGATGCGTTCGATTGCGGTGGAAAGAAGTTCGAACTGACATGAAGCCAAATTAAAGACGTTACCACGACATAGATAAATAATAATGAGATGAAAGCCCACCTGCCGCTCTCCGCCGCATGTAAGCGCCTAATTTGTGATTGTGCTGGAATGAAGTTCGAACTGAAATAAAGGCAAATTAAAGACGTTACCACGACATAGATGAATAATAATGAGATGAAAGCCCCCCTGCCGCTATCCGCCGCATGTAAGCGCCTAATTTTTAATTGTGACGCGTTCGATTGTGCTAGTAAGTTGTTCGAACTGAAATAAAGCCAAATTAAAGACGTTACCATGACATAGATGATTAATAAGCGCCTAATTTGTGATTGTTATGCGTTCGATTGCGGTGGAAAGAAGTTCGACCTGAAATAAAGCCAAATTAAAGACGTTACCACGAAATAGATGAATAATAATGAGATGAAAGTCCACCCGCCGCTATCCGCCGCATGTAAGCGCGTAATTTGTGATTGTGATGCGATCGATTGTGCTGGAATGAAGTTCGAAGTGAAATAAAGCCAAATTGAAGATGTTTCCACGACATAGACGAATAATAATGAGATCAAAGCCCACCTGCCGCTATCCGCCGCATGTAAGCGCCTAATTTGTGATTGTGATGCGATCGATTGTGCTGGAATGAAGTTCGAACTGAAATAAAGCCAAATTAAAGACGTTACCACGACATAGATGAATAATAATGAGATGAAAGTCCACCCGCAGCTCTCCGCCGCATGTATGCGCCTAATTTGTGGTTGCGACGCGTTCGATTGTGCTGGAAAGTTGTTCCAACTGAAATAAAGCCAAATTAAAGACGTTACCACGACATAGATGAATAATAATGAGTTGAAAGTCCACCTGCCGCTATCCGCCGCATGTAAGCGCCTAATTTGTGATTGTGATGCGTTCGATTGCGGTGGAAAGAAGTTCAAACTGACATAAAGCCAAATTAAAGACGTTACCACGACATAGATGAATAATAATGAGTTGAAAGTCCACCTGCCGCTATCCGCCGCATGTAAGCGCCTAATTTGTGACTGAGATGCCTTCGATTGTGCTGGAATGAAGTTCGACCTGAAATGAAGCCAAATTAAAGACGTTACCACGACATAGATGAATAATAATGAGATGAAAGCCCACCTGACGCTATCCGCCGCATGTAAGCGCCTAATTTGTGATTGTTATGTGTTCGATTGCGGTGGAAAGAAGTTCGAACTGAAAGAAAGCCAAATTAAAGACGTTACCACGGCATAGATGAATAATAATGAGATCAAAGCGCCTAATTTGTCACTGCGACGCGTTCGATTGTGCTGGAATGAAGTTCGACCTGAAATAAAGCCAAATTAAAGACGTTACCACGACATAGATGAATAATAATGAGTTGAAAGCCCACCTTCCGCTATCCGCCGCATGTAAGCGCCTAATTTCTGATTGTGGCGCGTTCGATTGTGCTGGAATGAAGTTCTAAGTGAAAGAAAGCCACATTAAAGACGTTACCACGACATAGATGAATAATAATAAGATCAAAGCGCCTAATTTGTGATTGTGATGCGTTCGATTGTGCTGGAATGAAGTTCGAACTGAAACAAAGCCAAATTAAAGACGTTACCACGAAATAGATGAATAATAATGAGTTGAAAGTCCACCCGCCGCTATCCGCCGCATGTAAGCGCCTAATTTGTGATTGTGATGCGTTCGATTGTGCTGGAATGAAGTTCGAAGTGAAATAAAGCCAAATTGAAGACGTTACCACGAAATAGATGAATAATAATGAGTTGAAAGTCCACCCGCCGCTATCCGCCGCATGTACGCGCCTAATTTGTGATTGTGATGCGTTCGATTGTGCTGGAATGAAGTTCGAACTGAAATAAAGCCACATTAAAGACGTTACCACGACATAGATGAATAACAATGAGATCAAAGCGCCTAATTTGTGATTGTGATGCGTTCGATTGTGCTAGAAAGAAGTTTGAACTGACATAAAGCCAAATTAAAGACGTTACCACGGCATAGATGAATAATAATGAGATGAAAGCCCACCTGCCGCTATCCGCCGCATGTAAGCGCCTAATTTGTGATTGTGCTGGAAAGAAGTTCGAACTGAAATAAAGCCAAATAAAAGACGTTACCACGAAATAGATGAATAATAATGAGATGAAAGTCCACCCACCGCTATCCGCCGCATGTAAGCGCCTAATTTGTGATTGTGCTGGAAAGAAGTTCGAACTGAAATAAAGCCAAATTAAAGACGTTACCACGGCATAGATGAATAATAATGAGTTGAAAGCCCACCTGCCGCTATCCGCCGCATGTAAGCGCCTAATTTGTGACTGACATGCCTTCGATTGTGCTGGAATGAAGTTCGAACTGAAATGAAGCCAAATTAAAGACGTTACCACGAAATAGATGAATAATAATGAGATGAAAGTCCACCCACCGCTATCCGCCGCATGTAAGCGCCTAATTTGTGATTGTGATGCGTTTGATTGTGCTGGAATGAAGTTCGAAGTGAAATAAAGCCAAATTAAAGACGTTACCACGACATAGATGAATAATACTGAGTTGAAAGTCCACCCGCCGCTATCCGCCGCATGTAAGCGCCTAATTTGTGATTGTGATGCGTTCGATTGTGCTGGAATGAAGTTCGAAGTGAAATAAAGCCAAATTGAAGACGTTACCACGACATAGAAGAATAATAATGAGATCAAAGCCCACCTGCCGCTATCCGCCGCATGTACGCGCCTAATTTGTGATTGTGATGCGTTCGATTGTGCTGGAATGAAGATCGAACTGAAAGAAAGCCAAATTAAAGACGTTACCACGACATAGATGAATACTAATGAGATCAAAGCGCCTAATTTGTCATTGTGATGCGTTCGATTGTGCTGGAATGAAGTTCTAAGTGAAAGAAAGCCACATTAAAGACGTTACCACGACATAGATGAATAATAATGAGATCAAAGCGCCTAATTTGTGATTGTGATGCGTTCGATTGTGCTAGAAAGAAGTTTGAACTGACATAAAGCCAAATTAAAGACGTTACCACGACATAGATGAATAATAATGAGATGAAAGCCCACCTGCCGCTATCCGCCGCATGTAAGCGCCTAATTTGTGATTGTGCTGGAATGAAGTTCGAACTGAAATAAAGCCAAATTAAAGACGTTACCACGAAATAGATGAATAATAATGAGATGAAAGCCCACCTGCCGCTATCCGCCGAATCTGCGCGCCTAATTTGTGATTATTATGCGTTCGATTGTGGTGGAAAGAAGTTCGACCTGAAATAAAGCCAAATTAAAGACGTTACCACGAAATACATAAATAATAATGAGATCAAAGCCCCCCTGCCGCTATCCGCCGCATGTAAGCGCCTAATTTTTGATTGTGACGCGTTCGATTGTGCTGGAATGAAGTTCGAACTGAAATGAAGCCACAGTAAAGACGTTACCACGACATAGACGAATAATAATGAGATCAAAGCCCACCTGCCGCTATCCGCCGCATGTAAGCGCCTAATTTGTGATTGTGCTGGAATGAAGTTCGAACTGAAATAAAGCCAAATTAAAGACGTTGCCACGACATAAATGAATAATAATGAGATGAAAGCCCCCCTGCCGCTATCCGCCGAATCTGCGCGCCTAATTTGTTATTATTATGCGTTCGATTGTGGTGGAAAGAAGTTCGACCTGAAATGAAGCCAAATTAAAGACGTTACCACGAAATACATAAATAATAATGAGATCAAAGCCCCCCTGCCGCTATCCGCCGCATGTAAGCGCCTAATTTGTGATTGTGACGCGTTCGATTGTGCTGGAATGAAGTTCGAACTGAAATGAAGCCACAGTAAAGACGTTACCACGACATAGACGAATAATAATGAGATCAAAGCCCACCTGCCGCTATCCGCCGCATGTAAGCGCCTAATTTGTGATTGTGATGCGTTCGATTGTGCTGGAATGAAGTTCGAACTGAAATAAAGCCAAATTAAAGACGTTACCACGACATAGATGAATAATAATGAGTTGAAAGACCACCCGCCGCTATCCGCCGCATGTAAGTGCCTAATTTGTGATTGTGATGCGTTCGATTGTGCTGGAATGAAGTCCGAACTGAAAGAAAGCCAAATTAAAGACGTTACCACGACATAGATGAATAATAATGAGTTGAAAGACCACCTGCCGCTATCCGCCGCATGTGAGCGCCTAATTTGTGATTGTGATGTATTTGATTGTGGTGGAATGAAGTTCGAACTGAAATAAAGCCAAATTAAAGACGTTACCACGACATAGATGAATAATAATGAGATCAAAGCACCTAATTTGTGATTGTGATGCGTTCGATTGTGCTGGAATGAAGTTCGAACTGAAATAAAGCCAAATTAAAGACGTTACCACGACATAGATGATTAATAAGTGCCTAATTTTTGATTGTCATGCGTTCGATTGTGCTGGAATGAAGTTCGAACTGAAATGAAGCCAAATTAAAGACGTTACCACGACATAGATGAATAATAATGAGATGAAAGCCCACCCGCCGCTATCCGCCGCATGTAAGCGCCTAATTTGTGATTGTGCTGGAATGAAGTTGGAACAGAAATGAAGCCAAATTAAAGACGTTACCACGACATAGATGATTAATAAGTGCCTAATTTTTGATTGTCATGCGTTCGATTGTGCTGGAATGAAGTTCGAACTGAAATGAAGCCAAATTAAAGACGTTACCACGACATAGATGAATAATAATGAGATGAAAGCCCACCTGCCGCTATCCGCTGTATGTAAGCGCCTAATTTGTGATTGCGACGCGATCGATTGTGATGGAAAGAAGTTCGAATTGAAATGAAGCCAAATTAAAGACGTTACCACGACATAGATGAATAATAATGAGAGGAAAGCCCACCTGCCGCTATCCGCCGCATGTAAGCGCCTAATTTGTGATTGTGATGCGTTCAGTTGCGTTGGAAAGAAGTTCGAACTGAAATAAAGCCAAATTAAAGACGTTACCACGACATAGATGAATAATAATGAGATCAAAGCCCCCCTGCCGCTATCCGCCACATGTAAGCGCCTAATTTTTGATTGTGACGCGTTCGATTGTGCTGGAATGAAGTTCGAACTGAAAGAAAGCCAAATTAAAGATGTTACCACGACATAGATGAATAATAATGAGTTGAAAATCCACCCACCGCTATCCGCCGCATGTAAGCGCCTAATTTGTGATTGTGACGTGATCGATTGTGCTGGAAAGACGTTCGAACTGAAAGAAAGCCAAATTAAAGGCGTTACCACGACATAGATGAATAATAATGAGATGAAAGCCCCCCTGCCGCTATCCGCCGCATGTAAGCGCCTAATTTGTGATTGTGATGCGTTCGATTGCGGTGGAAAGAAGTTCGAACTGAAAGAAAGCCAAATTAAAGACGTTACCACGACATAGATGAATAATAATGAGATCAAAGCCCCCCTGCCGCTATCCGCCGCATGTAAGCGCCTAATTTTTGATTGTGCTGGAATGAAGTTCGAACTGAAATGAAGCCAAAGTAAAGACGTTACCACGACATAGATGAATAGTGAGCGCCTAATTTATGATTGTGATGCGTTCGATTGTGCTGGAATGAAGTTCGAACTGTAATAAAGCCAAATTAAAGACGTTACCACGACATAGATGCTTAATAAGCGCCTAATTTTTGATTGTCATGCGTTCGATTGTGCTGGAATGAAGTTCGAACTGAAATAAAGCCAAATTAAAGACGTTACCACGACATAGATGATTAATAAGCGCCTAATTTTTGATTGTCATGCGTTCGATTGTGCTGGAAAGAAGTTCGACCTGAAATAAAGCCAAATTAAAGACGTTACCACGAAATACATAAATAATAATGAGATCAAAGCCCCCCTGCCGCTATCCGCCGCATGTAAGCGCCTAATTTTTGATTGTGACGCGTTCGATTGTGCTGGAATGAAGTTCGAACTGAAATGAAGCCACAGTAAAGACGTTACCACGACATAGACGAATAATAATGAGATCAAAGCCCACCTGCCGCTATCCGCCGCATGTAAGCGCCTAATTTGTGATTGTGATGCGTTCGATTGCGGTGGAAAGAAGTTCAAACTGAAATAAAGCCAAATTAAAGACGTTACCACGACATAGATGAATAATAATGAGATCAAAGCCCCCCTGCCGCTATCCGCCGCATGTAAGCGCCTAATTTTTGATTGTGATGCGTTCGATTGTGCTGGAATGAAGTTCGAACTGAAATGAAGCCAAAGTAAAGACGTTACCACGACATAGATGAATAGTGAGCGCCTAATTTATGATTGTGATGCGTTCCATTGTGCTGGAATGAAGTTCGAACTGAAATAAAGCCAAATTAAAGACGTAACCACGACACAGATGAATAATAATGAGAGGAAAGCCCACCTGCCGCTATCCGCCGCATGTAAGCGCCTAATTTGTGATTGTTATGCGTTCGATTGTGCTGGAAAGATGTTCGAACTGAAATAAAGCCAAATTAAAGACGTTACCACGACATAGATAATTAATAAGCGCCTAATTTGTGATTGTGATGCGTTCGATTGTGCTGGAATGAAGTTCGAACTGAAATAAAGCCAAATTAAAGACGTTACCACGACATAGATGAATAATAATGAGTTGAAAATCCACCCGCCGCTATCCGCCGCATGTAAGCGCCTAATTTGTGATTGTGACGTGATCGATTGTGCTGGAATGAAGTTCGAATGAAGCCAAATTAAAGACGTTACCACGACATAGATGAATAATAATGAGATGAAAGCCCACCTGCCGCTATCCGCCGCATGTAAGCGCCTAATTTGTGATTGTGCTGGAATGAAGTTCGAACTGAAATAAAGCCAAATTAAAGACGTTACCATGACATACATGATTAATAAGCGCCTAATTTGTGATTGTCATGCGTTCGATTGTGCTGGAATGAAGTCCGAACTGAAATAAAGCCAAATTAAAGACGTTACCACGACATAGATGAATAATAATGAGATGAAAGTCCACCCGCCGCTATCCGCCGCATGTAAGCGCCTAATTTGTGATTGTGATGCGTTCGATTGTGCTAGAATGAAGTTCGAACTGAAATAAAGCCAAATTAAAGACGTTACCACGACATAGATGAATAGTGAGCGCCTAATTTATGATTGTGATGCGTTCGATTGTGCTGGAATGAAGTTCGAACTGAAATAAAGCCAAATTAAAGACGTTACCACGACATAGATGAATAATAATGAGAGGAAAGCCCACCTGCCGCTATCCGCCGCATGTAAGCGCCTAATTTGTGATTGTGACGTGATCGATTGTGCTGGAAAGACGTTCGAACTGAAAGAAAGCCAAATTAAAGGCGTTACCACGACATAGATGAATAATAATGAGATCAAAGCCCCCCTGCCGCTATCCGCCGCATGTAAGCGCCTAATTTGTGATTGTGATGCGTTCGATTGCGTTGGAAAGAAGTTCAAACTGAAATAAAGCCGAATTAAAGACGTTACCACGACATAGATGAATAATAATGAGATCAAAGCCCCCCTGCCGCTATCCGCCGCATGTAAGCGCCTAATTTTTGATTGTGATGCGTTCGATTGTGCTGGAATGAAGTTCGAACTGAAATGAAGCCAAAGTAAAGACGTTACCACGACATAGATGAATAGTGAGCGCCTAATTTATGATTGTGATGCGTTCGATTGTGCTGGAATGAAGTTCGAACTGAAATAAAGCCAAATTAAAGACGTTACCACGACATAGATGATTAATAAGCGCCTAATTTGTGATTGTGATGCGTTCAGTTGCGTTGGAAAGAAGTTCGAACTGAAATAAAGCCAAATTAAAGACGTTACCACGACACAGATGAATAATAATGAGATCAAAGCCCCCCTGCCGCAATCCGCCACATGTAAGCGCCTAATTTTTGATTGTGACGCGTTCGATTGTGCTGGAATGAAGTTCGAACTGAAAGAAAGCCAAATTAAAGGCGTTACCACGACATAGATGAATAATAATGAGATCAAAGCCCCCCTGCCGCTATCCGCCGCATGTAAGCGCCTAATTTGTGATTGTGATGCGTTCGATTGCGGTGGAAAGAAGTTCAAACTGAAATAAAGCCAAATTAAAGACGTTACCACGACATAGATGAATAATAATGAGATGAAAGCCCACCTGCCGCTATCCGCCGCATGTAAGCGCCTAATTTTTGATTGTGCTGGAATGAAGTTCGAACTGAAATGAAGCCAAAGTAAAGACGTTACCACGACATAGATGAATAGTGAGCGCCTAATTTATGATTGTGATGCGTTCGATTGTGCTGGAATGAAGTTCGAACTGAAATAAAGCCAAATTAAAGACGTTACCACGACATAGATGAATAATAATGAGAGGAAAGCCCACCTGCCGCTATCCGCCGCATGTAAGCGCCTAATTTGTGATTGTTATGCGTTCGATTGTGCTGGAAAGATGTTCGAACTGAAATAAAGCCAAATTAAAGACGTTACCACGACATAGATGAATAATACTGTGTTGAAAATCCATCTGCCGCTATCCGCCGCATGTAAGCGCCTAATTTGTGATTGTGATGCATTTAATTGCGGTGGAAAGAAGTTCGAACTGAAATGAAGCCAAATTAAAGACGTTACCACGACATAGATGATTAATAAGCGCCTAATTTGTGATTGTGATGCGTTCGATTGTGCTGAAATGAAGTTCAAACTGAAAGAAAGCCAAATTAAAGACCTTACCACGAAATACATGAATAATAATGATATGAAGGTCCACCCACCGCTATCCGCCGCATGTAAGCGCCTAATTTGTGATTGTGATGCGTTCGATTGCGGCGGAAAGAAGTTCGACCTGAAATAAAGCGAATTTAAAGACGTTATCACGACATAGATGAATAAGAATGAGATGAAAGTCCACCCGCCGCTATCCGCCGCATGTAAGCGCCTAATTTGTCATTGTGATGCCTTCGATTGTGCTGGAAAGAAGTTCGAACTGAAATAAAGCCAAATTAAAGACGGTACCATGAAATACATGAACAATAATGAGATAAAAGTCCACCTGCCGCTATCCGCCGCATGTAAGCGCCTAATTTGTGATTGTGATGCGTTCGATCGTGCGGTGGAAAGAAGTTGGAACTGAAATAAAGCCAAATTAAAGACGTTACCACGACATAGATGAATAAGAATGAGATGAAAGTCCACCCGCCACAATCCGCCGCATGTAAGCGCCTAATTTGTGATTGTGATGCGTTCGATCGTGCGGTGGAAAGAAGTTCGAACTGAAATAAAGCCAAATTAAAGACCTTACCATGAAATACATGAATAATAATGAGATGAAAGTCCACCTGCCGCTATCCGCCGCATGTAAGCGCCTAATTTGTGATTGCGATGCGGTCGATTGTGCTGGAATGAAGTTCGAACTGAAATAAAGCCAAATTAAAGACGTTACCACGAAATAGGTGAATAATAATGAGATGAAAGCCCACCTGCCGCTATCCGCCGCATGTACGCGCCTAATTTGTGATTGCGACGCGTTCGATTGTGCAGGAAAGAAGTTCGAACTGAAATAAAGCAAAATAACAGATGTTACCACGACATAGATGAATAATAATTAGTTGATAGTCCATCCGCCGCTCTCCGCCGCATGCAAGCGCCTAATTTGTGATTGTGACGCGTTCGATTGCGGTGGAAAGAAGTTCGAACTGAAATAAAGCCAAATTAAAGACGTTACCACGACATAGATGAATAATAATGAGAGGAAAGCCCACCTGCCGCTTTCCGCCGCATGTAAGCGCCTAATTTGTGATTGCGACGCGTTCGATTTTCATGGAAAGAAGTTCGAACTGAAATAAAGCCAAATTAAAGACGTTACCACGACATAGATGAATAATAATGAGATGAAAGTCCACCCGCCGCTATCCGCCACATGTAAGCGCCTAATTTGTGATTGTGATGCGTTCGATTGTGCTGGAATGAAGTTCGAACTGAAATAAAGCCAAGTTAAAGACGTTACCACGACATAGATGAATAATAATTAGTTGATAGTCCATCCGCCGCTATCCGCCGCATGTAAGCGCCTAATTTGTGATTGCGACGCGTTCGATTGCGTTGGAAAGAAGTTCGAACTGAAATGAAGCCAAATTAAAGACGTTACCACGACATAGTTGAATAATAATGAGATGAAAGTCCACCTGCCGCTATCCGCCGCATGTAAGCGCCTAATTTGTGATTGTGATGCGTTCGATTGCGCTGGAAAGAAGTTCGAACTGAAATAAAGCCAAATTAAAGACGTTACCACGAAATAGATGAATAATAATGAGTTGATAGTCCATCCGCCGCTATCCGCCGCATGTAAGCGCCTAATTTGTGATTGTGGCGCGTTCGATTGCGGGGATCAAGATTCGACCTGAAATGAAGCCAAAATAAAGACGTTATCACGACATAGATGAATAATAATGAGATGAAAGTCCACCCGCCACTATCTGCCGCATGTAAGCGCCTAATTTGTGATTGCGACGCGTTCGATTGCGGCGGATCAAGATTCGAAGTGAAATAAAGCCAAATTAAAGACGTTACCACGACATAAATGAATAATAATGAGTTGAAAGTCCACCTGCCGCTATCCGCCGCATGTAAGCGCCTAATTTGTGATTGTGATGCGTTCGATTGTGCTGGAATGAAGTTCGAACTGAAATAAAAATAAATTAAAGACGTTACCACGAAATAGATGAATAATTATGAGATGAAAGCCCACCTGCCGCTATCCGCCGCATGTACGCGCCTAATTTGTGATTGTGACGCGTTCGATTGCGGTGGAAAGAAGTTCGAACTGAATAAAGCCAAATTAAAGACGTTACCACAACATAGATGAATAATAATGAGAGGAAAGCCCACCTGCCGCTATCCGCCGAATGTAAGCGCCTAATTTGTGATTGTGATGCGTTCGATTGCGGTGGAAAGAAGTTCGAACTGAAATAAAACCAAATTAAATATGTTACCACGACGTAGATGAATAATAATGAGAGGAAAGCCCACCTCCCGCTTTCCGCCGAATGTAAGCGCCTAATTTGTGATTGCGACGCGTTCGATTTTCATGGAAAGAAGTTCGAACTAAAATAAACCCAAATTAAAGACGTTACCACGACATAGATGAATAATAATGAGATGAAAGTCCACCCGCCGCTATCCGCCGCATGTAAGCGCCTAATTTGTGATTGTGATGCGTTCGATTGTGCTGGAATGAAGTTCGAACTGAAATAAAGCCAAATTAAAGACGTTACCACGACATAGATGAATAATTATTAGTTGATAGTCCATCCGCCGCTATCCGCCGCATGTAAGCGCCTAATTTGTGATTGCGACGCGTTCGATTGCGGTGGAAAGAAGTTCGAACTGAAATAAAGCCAAATTAAAGACGTTACCACGACATAGATGAATAATAATGAGATGAAAGCCCACCTGCCGCTATCCGCCGCATGTAAGCGCCTAATTTGTGATTGCGACGCGTTCGATTGTGCTGGAAAGAAGTTCGAACTGAAATAAAGCCAAATTAAAGACCTTACCACGACATAGATGAATAATTATGAGACGAACGTCCACCTGCCGCTATCCGCCGCATGTAAGCGCCTAATTTGTGATTGTGGCGCGTTCGATTGCGGGGGATCAAGATTCGACCTGAAATGAAGCCAAAATAAAGACGTTATCACGACATAGATGAATAATAATGAGATGAAAGTCCACCCGCCACTATCCGCCGCATATAAGCGCCTAATTTGTGATTGTGATGCATTCAATTGCGGTGGAAAGAAGTTCGAACTGAAAGAAAGCCAAATTAAAGACGTTACCACGACATAGATGAATGATAATGAGATGAACGCCCACCCGCCACTATCCGCCGCATATAAGCGCCTAATTTGTGATTGTGATGCATTCAATTGCGGTGGAAAGAAGTTCGAACTGAAATAAAGCCAAATTAAAGACGGTACCACGACATAGATGATTAATAAGCACCTAATTTGTGATTGTGATGCGTTCGATTGTGCTGAAATGAAGTTCAAACTGAAAGAAAGCCAAATTAAAGACCTTACCACGAAATACATGAATAATAATGATATGAAGGTCCACCCACCGCTATCCGCCGCATGTAAGCGCCTAATTTGTGATTGTGATGCGTTCGATTGCGGTGGAAAGAAGTTCGACCTGAAATAAAGCGAATTTAAAGACGTTACCACGACAAAGATGAATATAATGAGTTGAAAGTCCACCCGCCGCTATCCGCCGCATGTAAGCGCCTAATTTGTCATTGTGATGCCTTCAATTGTACTGGAATGAAGTTTGAACTGAAATAAAGCCAAATTAAAGACGTTACCACGACATAGATGAATAATAATGAGTTGAAAGTCCACCCGCCACTATCCGCCGCATGTAAGTGCCTAATTTGTGATTGTGATGCGTTCGATTGTGCTGGAAAGAAGTTCGAACTGAAATAAAGCCAAATTAAAGACGTTACCACGACATAGATGAATAATAATGAGATGAAAGTCCACCTGCCGCTATCCGCCGCATGTAAGCGCCTAATTTGTGACTGTGGCACGTTCGATTGCGGGGGATCAAGATTCGACCTGAAATAAAGCCAAATTAAAGACGTTATCACGACATAGATGAATAATAATGAGTTGAAAGTCCACCCGCCGCTATCCGCCGCATGTAAGCGCCTAATTTGTGATTGTGATGCCTTCGATTGTGCTGGAAAGAAGTTCGAACTGAAATAAAGCCAAATTAAAGACGTTACCACGACATAGATGAATAATAATGAGATGAAAGTCCACCTGCCGCTATCCGCCGCATGTAAGCGCCTAATTTTAGACTGTGGCACGTTCGATTGCGGGGGATCAAGATTCGACCTGAAATAAAGCCAAATTAAAGACGTTATCACGACATAGATGAATAATAATGAGTTGAAAGTCCACCTGCCGCTATCCGCCGCATGTAAGCGCCTAATTTGTGATTGCGATGCGTTCGATTGTGCTGGAATGAAGTTCGAACTGAAATAAAGCCAAATTAAAGACGTTACCACGAAATAGGTGAATAATAATGAGATGAAAGCCCACCTGCCGCTATCCGCCGAATGTACGCGCCTAATTTGTGATTGCGACGCGTTCGATTGTGCTGGAAAGAAGTTCGAACTGAAATGAAGCCAAATTAAAGACGTTACCACGACATAGATGAATAATAATGAGATGAAAGTCCACCCGCCGCTATCCGCCGCATGTAAGCGCCTAATTTGTGATTGCGACGCGTTCGATTGTGCTGGAAAGAAGTTCGAACTGAAATAAAGCCAAATTAAAGACGTTACCATGAAATACATGAACAATAATGAGATGAAAGTCCACCCGCCGCTATCCGCCGCATGTAAGCGCCTAATTTGTGATTGCGATGCGTTCGATTGTGCTGGAATGAAGTTCGAACTGAAATAAAGCCAAATTAAAGACGTTACCACGAAATAGGTGAATAATAATGAGATGAAAGCCCACCTGCCGCTATCCGCCGCATGTACGCGCCTAATTTGTGATTGCGACGCGTTCGATTGTGCAGGAAAGAAGTTCGAACTGAAATAAAGCCAAATAACAGATGTTACCACGACATAGATGAATAATAATGAGTTGATAGTCCATCCGCCGCTATCCGCCGCATGCAAGCGCCTAATTTGTGATTGTGACGCGTTCGATTGCGGTGGAAAGAAGTTCGAACTGAAATAAAGCCAAATTAAAGACGTTACCACAACATAGATGAATAATAATGAGAGGAAAGCCCACCTCCCGCTATCCGCCGAATGTAAGCGCCTAATTTGTGATTGTGATGCGTTCGATTGCGGTGGAAAGAAGTTCGAACTGAAATAAAACCAAATTAAATATGTTACCACGACATAGATGAATAATAATGAGATGAAAGTCCCACCCCCGCTATCCGCCGAATGTAAGCGCCTAATTTGTGATTGCGACGCGTTCGATTTTCATGGAAAGAAGTTCGAACTGAAATGAAGCCAAATTAAAGACGTTACCACGACATAGATGAATAATAATGAGATGAAAGTCCACCCGCCGCTATCCGCCGCATGTAAGCGCCTAATTTGTGATTGCGACGCGTTCGATTGTGCTGGAATGAAGTTCGAACTGAAATAAAGCCAAATTAAAGACGTTACCACGACATAGATGAATAATAATGAGATGAAAGTCCACCTGCCGCTATCCGCCGCATGTAAGCGCCTAATTTGTGATTGCGACGCGTTCGATTGCGGTGGAAAGAAGTTCGAACTGAAATAAAGCCAAATTAAAGACGTTACCACGACATAGATGAATAATAATGAGATGAAAGCCCACCTGCCGCTATCCGCCGCATGTAAGCGCCTAATTTGTGATTGTGATGCGTTCGATTGCGGTGGAAAGAAGTTCGAACTGAAATAAAGCCAAATTAAAGACGTTACCACGACATAGATGAATAATTATGAGACGAACGTCCACCTGCCGCTATCCGCCGCATGTAAGCGCCTAATTTGTGATTGTGACGCGTTCGATTGCGGTGGAATCAAGAGTTCGAACTGAAATAGAAGCCAAAATAAAGACGTTACCACGACATAGATGAATAATAATGAGATGAAAGCCCACCTGCCGCTATCCGCCGCATGTAAGCGCCTAATTTGTGATTGCGAACGTTCAATTGTGCTGGAAAGAAGTTCGAACTGAAATAAAGCCAAATTAAAGACGTTACCACGACATAGATGAATAATAATGAGATGAAAGCCCACCTGCCGCTATCCGCCGCATGTAAGCGCCTAATTTGTGATGTGAGCGTTCGATTGCAGGTGGAAAGAAGTTCGAACTGAAATAAAGCCAAATTAAAGACGTTACCACGACATAGATGAATAATAATGAGATGAAAGTCCACCCGCCGCTATCCGCCGCATGTAAGCGCCTAATTTGTGATTGTGATGCATTCATTGCGTTGGAAAGAAGTTCGAACTGAAATAAAGCCAAATTAAAGACGTTACCACGACATAGATGAATAATAATGAGATGAAGACCACCCGCCGCTATCCGCCGCATGTAAGCGCCTAATTTTTGATTGTGACGCGTTCGATTTGCTGGAAATGAAGTTCGAACTGAAATGAATCCAAATTAAAGACGTTACCACGACATAGATGATATAGTGAAGCGCCTAATTTGTGATTGTGATGCGTTCGATTGTGCTGGAAATGAAGTTCGAACTGAAATAAAGCCAAATTAAAGACGTTACCACGACATAGATGAATAATAATGAGTTGAAAGTCCACCCGCCGCTATCCGCCGCATGTAAGCGCCTAATTTGTGATTGCGATGCGTTCGATTGTGCTGGAAAGAAGTTCGAACTGAAATAAAGCCAAATTAAAGACGTTACCACGACATAGATGAATAATAATGAGTTGAAAGTCCACCCTGCCGCTATCCGCCGCATGTAAGCGCCTAATTTGTGATTGTGAGCTTCGATTGCTGGAAATGAAGTTCGAACTGAAATAAAGCCAAATTAAAGACGTTACCACGACATAGATGAATAATAATGAGATGAAAGCCCACCCCTGCCGCTATCCGCCGCATGTAAGCGCCTAATTTGTGATTGTGACGTTCGATTTGCTGGAAAGAAGTTCGAACTGAAATAAAGCCAAATTAAAGACGTTACCACGACATAGATGAATAATAATGAGATGAAAGCCCACCTGCCGCTATCCGCCGCATGTAAGCGCCTAATTTGTGATTGTGACGTGATCGATTGTGCTGGAATGAAGTTCGAACTGAAATGAAGCCAAATTAAAGACGTTACCCGACATGACATAATGAGTGAAAGTCACCCGCTATCCGCCGCATGTAGCGCCTAATTTGTGATTGTGATGCGTTCGATTGTGCTGGAATGAAGTTCGAACTGAAAGAAAGCCAAATTAAAGACGTTACCACGACATAGATGAATAATAATGAGATGAAGCCCACCCGCCACTATCCGCCGCATATAAGCGCCTAATTTGTGATTGTGATGCATTCGATTGCGGTGGAAAGAAGTTCGAACTGAAAGAAAGCCAAATTAAAGACGTTACCACGACATAGATGAATAATAATGAGATGAACGCCCACCCGCCACTATCCGCCGCATGTAAGCGCCTAATTTGTGATTGTGATGCATTCAATTGCGGTGGAAAGAAGTTCGAACTGAAATGAAGCCAAATTAAAGACGTTACCACGACATAGATGATTAATAAGCGCCTAATTTGTGATTGTGATGCGTTCGATTGTGCTGGAATGAAGTTCAAACTGAAAGAAAGCCAAATTAAAGACGTTACCACGAAATACATGAATAATAATGATATGAAAGTCCACCCGCCGCTATCCGCCGCATGTAAGCGCCTAATTTGTGATTGTGATGCGTTCGATTGCGGTGGAAAGAAGTTCGACCTGAAATAAAGCGAATTAAAGACGTTACCACGACATAGATGAATAATAATGAGTTGAAAGTCCACCCGCCGCTATCCGCCGCATGTAAGCGCCTAATTTGTGATTGTGATGCCTTCGATTGTGCTGGAAAGAAGTTCGAACTGAAATAAAGCCAAATTAAAGACGTTACCACGACATAGATGAATAATAATGAGATGAAAGTCCACCGCCGCTATCCGCCGCATGTAAGCGCCTAATTTGTGATTGTGATGCGTTCGATTGCGGTGGAAAGAAGTTTGAACTGAAATAAAGCCAAATTAAAGACGTTACCACGACATAGATGAATAATAATGAGTTGAAAGTCCACCCGCCACTATCCGCCGCATGTAAGCGCCTAATTTGTGATTGTGATGCGTTCGATTGTGCGGTGGAAAGAAGTTCGAACTGAAATAAAGCCAAATTAAAGACGTTACCACGACATAGATGAATAATAATGAGATGAAAGTCCACCTGCCGCTATCCGCCGCATGTAAGCGCCTAATTTGTGATTGTGATGCGTTCGATGTGCGGTGGAAAGAAGTTCGAACTGAAATAAAGCCAAATTAAAGACGTTACCACGACATAGATGAATAATAATGAGATGAAAGTCCACCCGCCACTATCCGCCGCATGTAAGCGCCTAATTTGTGATTGTGATGCGTTCGATTGCGGTGGAAAGAAGTTCGAACTGAAATAAAGCCAAATTAAAGACGTTACCACGACATAGATGAATAATAATGAGATGAAAGTCCACCCGCCACTATCCGCCGCATGTAAGCGCCTAATTTGTGATTGCGATGCGTTCGATTGTGCTGGAATGAAGTTCGAACTGAAATAAAGCCAAATTAAAGACGTTACCACGAAATAGATGAATAATAATGAGATGAAAGCCCACCCGCCGCTATCCGCCGCATGTAAGCGCCTAATTTGTGATTGCGACGCGTTCGATTGTGCTGGAAAGAAGTTCGAACTGAAATAAAGCCAAATTAAAGACGTTACCACGACATAGATGAATAATAATGAGAGGAAAGCCCACCTCGCCGCTATCCGCCGCATGTAAGCGCCTAATTTGTGATTGCGACGCGTTCGATTTGCTGGAAAGAAGTTCGAACTGAAATAAAGCCAAATTAAAGACGTTACCACGACATAGATGAATAATAATGAGATGAAACGTCCACCTGCCGCTATCCGCCGCATGTAAGCGCCTAATTTGTGATTGTGATGCGTTCGATTGCGGTGGAAAAAAGTTCGAAATGAAATAAAGCCAAATTAAAGACGTTACCACGACATAGATGAATAATTATGAGACGAACGTCCACCTGCCGCTATCCGCCGCATGTAAGCGCCTAATTTGTGATTGTGACGCGTTCGATTGCGGGGGATCAAGATTCGAACTGAAATGAAGCCAAATTAAAGACGTTACCACGACATAGATGAATAATAATGAGTTGAAAGTCCACCCGCCGCTATCCGCCGCATGTAAGCGCCTAATTTGTGATTGCGACGCGTTCGATTGTGCTGGAAATGAAGTTCGAACTGAAATAAAGCCAAATTAAAGACGTTACCACGACATAGATGAATAATAATGAGATGAATGCCCACCTGCCGCTATCCGCCGCATGTAAGCGCCTAATTTGTGATTGTGATGCGTTCGATTGTGCTGGAATGAAGTTCGAACTGAAATAAAGCCAAATTAAAGACGTTACCACGACATAGATGAATAATAATGAGAGGAAAGCCCACCTCCCGCTATCCGCCGCATGTAAGCGCCTAATTTGTGATTGTGATGCGTTCGATTGCGGGGGGGATCAAGATTCGAACTGAAATAAAGCCAAATAAAGACGTTACCACGACATAGATGAATAATAATGAGATGAAAGTCCACCCGCCGCTATCCGCCGCATGTAAGCGCCTAATTTGTGATTGTGATGCGTTCGATTGTGCTGGAATGAAGTTCGAACTGAAATAAAAGCCAAATTAAAGACGTTACCACGACATAGATGAATAATAATGAGATGAAAGCCCACCTGCCGCTATCCGCCGCATGTAAGCGCCTAATTTGTGATTGTGATGCGTTCGATTGTGCGGTGGAAAGAAGTTCGAACTGAAATAAAGCCAAATTAAAGACGTTACCACGACATAGATGAATAATAATGAGTTGATAGTCCATCCGCCGCTATCCGCCGCATGTAAGCGCCTAATTTGTGATTGTGATGCGTTCGATTGCGGTGGAAAGAAGTTCGAACTTAAAGAATGCCAAATTAAAGATGTTACCACGACATAGATGAATAATAATGAGAGGAAAGTCCACCTGCCGCTATCCGCCGCATATAAGCGCCTAATTTGTGATTGCGACGCGTTCGATTGTGATGGAAAGAAGTTCGAACTGAAATAAAGCCAAATTAAAGACGTTACCACGACATAGATGAATAATAATGAGATGAAAGTCCACCTGCCGCTATCCGCCGCATGTAAGCGCCTAATTTGTGATTGCGACGCGTTCGGTTTTGATGGAAAGAAGTTCGAACTGAAATAAAGCCAAATTAAAGACGTTACCACGACATAGATGAATAATAATGAGATGAAAGTCCCACCTGCCGCTATCCGCCGCATGTAAGCGCCTAATTTGTGATTGCGACGCGTTCGATTGCGGTGGAAAGAAGTTCGAACTGAAATAAAGCCAAATTAAAGACGTTACCACGACATAGATGAATAATAATGAGTTGATGGTCCATCCGCCGCATGTAAGCGCCTAATTTGTGATTGTGGCGCGTTCGATTGCGGGGGATCAAGATTCGACCTGAAATAAAGCCAAAATAAAGACGTTATCACGACATAGATGAATAATAATGAGATGAAAGTCCACCCGCCACTATCCGCCGCATGTAAGCGCCTAATTTGTGATTGTGATGCGTTCGATTGTGCTGGAAAGAAGTTCGAACTGAAATAAAGCCAAATTAAAGACGTTACCACGACATAGATGAATAATTATGAGATGAATGCCCACCTGCCGCTATCCGCCGCATGTAAGCGCCTAATTTGTGATTGTGATGCGTTCAATTGTGCTGGAAAGAAGTTCAAACTGAAAGAAAGCCAAATTAAAGACGTTACCACGAAATAGATGAATAATTATGAGATGAATGCCCACCTGCCGCTATCCGCCAAATGTAAGCGCCTAATTTGTGATTGTGATGCATTCGATTGCGGTGGAAAGACCTTCGAACTGAAAGAAAGCCAAATTAAAGACGTTACCACGACATAGATGAATAATAATGAGATGAAAGCCCACCTCCCGCTATCCGCCGCATGTAAGCGCCTAATTTGTGATTGCGACGCGTTCGATTGTGCTGGAATGAAGTTCGAACTGAAATAAATACAAATTAAAGACGTTACCACGACATAGATGAATAATAATGAGATGAAAGTTCACCTGCCACTATCCGCCGCATGTAAGCGCCCAATTTGTGATTGCGACGCTTTCGATTGTACTGGAATGAAGTTCAAACTGAAATAAAGCGAATTAAAGACGTTACCACGACATAGATGAATAATAATGAGCTGATAGTCCATCCGCCGCTATCCGCCGCATGTAAGCGCCTAAATTGTGATTGCGATGCGTTCGATTCTGCGGTGGAAAGAAGTTCGAACTGAAATAAAGCCAAATTAAAGACGTTACCACGACATAGATGAATAATAATGAGTTGAAAGCCCACCTCCCGCTATCCGCCGAATGTAAGCGCCTAATTTGTGATTGTGATGCGTTCGATTTTGCTGGAAAGAAGTTCGAACTGAAATAAAGCCAAATTAAAGACGTTACCACGACATAGATGAATAATAATGAGATGAAAGTCCACCCGCCGCTATCCGCCGCATGTAAGCGCCTAATTTGTGATTGCGATGCGTTCGATTTTGCTGGAAAGAAGTTCGAACTGAAATAAAGCCAAATTAAAGACCATACCACGACATAGATGAATAATAATGAGAGGAAAGCCCACCTCCCGCTATCCGCCGAAAGTATGCGCCTAATTTGTGATTGTGATGCGTTCGATTGCGGTGGAATGAAGTTCGAACTGACATAAAAACAAATTAAAGACGTTACCACGACATGGATGAATAATTATGAGATGAATGCCCACCTGCCGCTATCCGCCGAATGTAAGCGCCTAATTTGTGATTGCGATGCGTTCGATTTTGCTGGAAAGAAGTTCGAACTGAAATAAAACCAAATTAAAGACGTTACCACGAAATAGGTGAATAATAATGAGATGAAAGCCCACCTGCCGCTATCCGCCGAATGTAAGCGCCTAATTTGTGATTGCGATGCGTTCGATTTTGCTGGAAAGAAGTTCGAACTGAAATAAAACCAAATTAAAGACGTTACCACGAAATAGGTGAATAATAATGAGATGAAAGCCCACCTGCCGCTATCCGCCGAATGTAAGCGCCTAATTTGTGATTGCGATGCGTTCGATTTGCTGGAAAGAAGTTCGAACTGAAATAAAACCAAATTAAAGACGTTACCACGAAATAGGTGAATAATAATGAGATGAAAGCCCACCTGCCGCTATCCGCCGCATGTACGCGCCTAATTTGTGATTGCGACGCGTTCGATTGTGCTGGAAAGAAGTTCGAACTGAAATAAAACCAAATTAAAGACCTTACCACGACATAGATGAATAATTATGAGATGAAAGTCCACCTGCCGCTATCCGCCGCATGTAAGCGCCTAATTTGTGATTGTGATGCGTTCGATTGCGGTGGAAAGAAGTTTGAACTGAAATAAAGCCAAATTAAAGACGTTACCACGACATAGATGAATAATAATGAGTTGAAAGTCCACCCGCCGCTATCCGCCGCATGTAAGCGCCTAATTTGTGATTGTGATGCGTTCGATTGTGCTGGAATGAAGTTCGAACTGAACTAAAAACAAATTAAAGACGTTACCACGACATAGATGAATAATAATGAGAGGAAAGTTCACCTGCCGCTTTCCGCCGTTGTAAGCGCCTAATTTGTGATTGCGACGCGTTCGATTGTGCTGGAAAGAAGTTCGAACTGAAATAAAACCAAATTAAATATGTTACCACGACATAGATGAATAATAATGAGATGAAAGTCCACCCGCCGCTATCCGCCGCATGTAAGCGCCTAATTTGTCATTGTGATTGTGATGCGTTCGATTGCGGGGGATCATGATTCGAAGTGAAATAAAGCCAAATTAAAGACGTTACCACGACATAGATGAATAATAATGAGTTGAAAGTCCACCTGCCGCTATCCGCCGCATGGAAGCGCCTAATTTGTGATTGTGGCGCGTTCGATTGCGGGGGATCAAGATTCGACCTGAAATAAAGCCAAATTAAAGACGTTACCACGACATAGATGAATAATAATGAAATGAAAGCCCACCTGCCGCTATCCGCCGCATGTAAGCGCCTAATTTGTCATTGTGACTCGGTCGATTGCGGGGGATCAAGATTCGACCTGAAATAAAGCCAAATTAAAGACGTTACCACGACATAGATGAATAATAATGAAATGAAAGCCCTCCTGCCGCTATCCGCCGCATGTAAGCGCCTAATTTGTCATTGTGACTCGGTCGATTGCGGGGGAAAGAAGTTCGAACTGAAATAAAGCCAAATTAAAGACGTTACCATGACATAGATGAATAATAATGAGATGAACGTCCACCTGCCGCTATCCGCAGCATGTAAGCACCTAATTTGTGATTTTGGCACGTTCGATTGCGGGGGATCAAGATTCGACCTGAAATAAAGCCAAAATAAAGACGTTATCACGACATAGATGAATAATAATGAAATGAAAGCCCTCCTGCCGCTATCCGCCGCATGTAAGCGCCTAATTTGTCATTGCGACGCGTTCGATTGTGCTGGAAAGAAGTTCGAAGTGAAATAAAGCCAAATTAAAGACGTTACCACGACATAGATGAATAATTATAAGAGGAATGCCCACCCGCCGCTATCCGCCGCATGTAAGCACCTAATTTGTGATTGTGATGCGTTCGATTGTGCTGGAATGAAGTTCAAACTGAAAGAAAGCCAAATTAAAGACGTTACCACGAAATAGATGAATAATAATGAGTTGAAAGTCCACCCGCCGCTATCCGCCGCATGTAAGCGCCTAATTTGTGATTGTGGCGCATTCGATTGCGGGGGATCAAAATTCGACCTGAAATAAAGCCAAATTAAAGACGTTACCACGACATAGATTAATAATAATGAAATGAAAGCCCACCTGCCGCTATCCGCCGCATGTAAGCGCCTAATTTGTCATTATGACTCGGTCGATTGCGGGGGAAAGACGTTCGAACTGAAATAAAGCCAAATTAAAGAAGTTACCACGACATAGATGAATAATAATGAGATGAAAGCCCCCCTGCCACTATCCGCCGCATGTAAGCGCCTAATCTATGATTGCGACGCGTTCGATTGCGGAGGAAAGAAGTTCGACCTGAAATAAAGCGAATTTAAAGACGTTATCACGACGTAGATGAATAATAATGAGTTGATAGTCCATCCGCCGCTATCCGCCGCATGTAAGCGCCTAATTTGTGATTGTGACGCGTTCGATTGCGGTGGAAAGAAGTTCGAACTTAAAGAAAGACAAATTAAAGACGTTACCACGAAATAGATGAATAATAATGAGTTGAAAGTCCACCCGCCGCTATCCGCCGCATGTAAGCGCCTAATTTGTCATTGTGATTGTGATGCGTTCGATTGCGGGGGATCAAGATTCGAAGTGAAATAAAGCCAAATTAAAGACGTTACCACGACATAGATGAATAATAATGAGATGAACGTCCACCTGCCGCTATCCGCCGCATGTAAGCGCCTAATTTGTGATTGCGACGCGTTCGATTGTGCTGGAATGAAGTTCGAACTGAAATAAAGCCAAATTAAAGACGTTACCACGACATAGATTAATAATAATGAGTTGAAAGTCCACCCGCCACTATCTGCCGCTTGTAAGCGCCTAATTTGTGATTGTGATGCGTTCGATTGTGCTATAAAGATGTTCGAACTGAAATAAAAACAAATTAAAGACGTTATCACGACATAGATGAATAATTATGAGATGATTGCCCACCTGCCGCTATCCGCCGCATGTAAGCGCCTAATTTGTGATTGCGATGCGTTCGATTTTGCTGGAAAGAAGTTCGAACTGAAATAAAACCAAATTAAATATGTTACCACGACATAGATGAATAATAATGAGATGAAAGTCCACCCGCCGCTATCCGCCGCATGTAAGCGCCTAATTTGTGATTGTGATGCGTTCGATTGCGATGGAAAGAAGTTTGAACTGAAATAAAGCCAAATTAAAGACGTCACCACGACATAGATGAATAATAATGAGATGAAAGCCCACCTGCCGCTATCCGCCGCATGTAAGCGCCTAATTTGTGATTGTGATGCGTTCGATTGCGGTGGAAAGACCTTCGAACTGAAATAAAGCCAAATTAAAGACGTTACCACGACATAGATGAATAATAATGAGATGAAAGTCCACCCGCCGCTATCCGCCGCATGTAAGCGCCTAATTTGTGATTGTGACGCGTTCGATTGCGGAGGAAAAAAGTTCGACCTGAAATTAAGCGAATTTAAAGACGTTACCACGACATAGATGAATAATAATGAGTTGAAAGTCCACCCGCCGCTATCCGCCGCATGTAAGCGCCTAATTTATGATTGTGATGCGTTCGATTGTGCTGGAATGAAGTTCGAACTGAAATAAAAACAAATTAAAGACGTTACCACGACATGGATGAATAATAATGAGATGAATGCCCACCTGCCGCTATCCGCCGAATGTAAGCGCCTAATTTGTCATTGTGATGCGTTCGATTGCGGTGGAAAGAAGTTCGAACTGAAATAAAAACAAATTAAATATGTTACCACGACATAGATGAATAATAATGAGATGAAAGTTCACCTGCCACTATCCGCCGCATGTAAGCGCCTAATTTGTGATTGCGACGCGTTCGATTGTACTGGAACGAAGTTCAAACTGAAAGAAAGCCAAATTAAAGACGTTACCACGACATAGATGAATAATTATGAGACGAACGTCCACCTCCCGCCATCCGCCGCATGTAAGCGCCTAATTTGTGATTGTGGCGCGTTCGATTGCGGGGGATCAAGATTCGACCTGATAAAGCCAAAATAAAGACGTTATCACGACATAGATGAATAATAATGAGATGAAAGTCCACCCGCCACTATCCGCCGCATGTAAGCGCCTAATTTGTGATTGTAATGCGTTCGATTGTGCTGGAATGAAGTTCGAACTGAAATAAAAACAAATTAAAGACGTTACCACGACATAGATGAATAATAATGAGAGGAATGTCCACCTGCCGCTATCCGCCGAAGGTAAGTGCCTAATTTGTGATTGTGATGCGTTCGATTGTGCGGTGGAAAGAAGTTCGAACTGAAATAAAGCCAAATTAAAGAATGAAATACATGAATAATAATGAGAGGAAAGTGCACCTGCCGCTATCCGCCGCATGTAAGCGCCTAATCTATGATTGCGATGCGTTCGATTGCGGAGGAAAGAAGTTCAACCTGAAATAAAGCGAATTTAAAGACGTTACCACGACATAGATGAATAATAATGAGTTGATAGTCCATCCGCCGCTATCCGCCGCATGTAAGCGCCTAATTTGTGATTGCGACATAGATGAATAATAATGAGATGAAAGTCCACCCGCCGCTATCCGCCGCATGTAAGCGCCTAATTTGTGATTGTGATGCGTTGGATTGCGGTGGAAAGAAGTTTGAACTGAAATAAAGCCAAATTAAAGACGTTACCACGACATAGATGAATAATAATGAGAGGAAAGCCCACCTCCCGCTATCCGCCGCATGTAAGCGCCTAATTTGTGATTGTGATGCGTTCGATTGCGATGGAAAGAAGTTCGAACTGAAATAAAACCAAATTAAATATGTTACCACGACATCCATGAATAATAATGAGATGAAAGTCCACCTGCCGCTATCCGCCGCATGTAAGCGCCTAATTTGTGATTGCGACGCGTTCGATTTTGCTGGAAAGAAGTTCGAACTGAAATGAAGCCAAATTAAAGACGTTACCACGAAATACATGAATAATAATGAGATGAAAGCCCACCCGCCGCTATCCGCCGCATGTAAGCGCCTAATGTGTGATTGCGACGCGTTCGATTGTGCTGGAATGAAGTTCGAACTGAAATAAAGACAAATTAAAGACGTTAGCACGACATAGATGAATAATAATGAGAGGAAAGCCCACCTCCCGCTATCCACCGAATGTAAGCGCCTAATTTGTGATTGTGATGCGTTCGATTGCGGTGGAAAGAAGTTCGAACTGAAATAAAACCAAATTAAATATGTTACCACGACATAGATGAATAATAATGAGATGAAAGTCCACCCGCCGCTATCTGCCGCATGTAAGCGCCTAATTTGTGATTGTGATGCGTTCGATTGTGCTGTAAAGATGTTCGAACTGAAATAAAGCCAAATTAAAGACGTTACCACGAAATAGATGAACAATAATGAGTTGAAAGTCCACCCGCCGCTATCCGCCGCATGTAAGCGCCTAATTTGTGATTGTGATGTGTTCGATTGTGCTGGAACGAAGTTCGAACTGAAATAAAAACAAATTAAAGACGTTACCACGACATGGATGAATAATTATGAGATGAATGCCCACCTGCCGCTATCCGCCGAATGTAAGCGCCTAATTTGTCATTGTGATGTGTTCGATTGCGGTGGAAAGAAGTTCGAACTGAAATAAAACCAAATTAAATATGTTACCACGAAATAGATGAATAATAATGAGTTGAAAGTCCACCCGCCGCTATCCGCCGCATGTAAGCGCCTAATTTGTGATTGCGATGCGTTCGATTGTGCTGGAATGAAGTTCAAACTGAAAGAAAGCCAAATTAAAGACGTTACCATGAAATACATGAATAATAATGAGATGAAAGTCCACCTGCCGCTATCCGCCGCATGTAAGCGCCTAATCTATGATTGCGACGCGTTCGATTGCGGAGGAAAGAAGTTCGACCTGAAATAAAGCGAATTCAAAGACGTTACCACGACATAGATGAATAATAATGAGTTGATAGTCCATCCGCCGCTATCCGCCGCATGTAAGCGCCTAATTTGTGATTGTGATGCGTTCGATTGCGGTGGAAAGAAGTTTGAACTGAAATAAAGCCAAATTAAAGACGTTACCACGAAATAGATGAATAATAATGAGAAGTTCAAACTGAAAGAAAGCCAAATTAAAGACCTTACCACGAAATAGATGAATAATAATGAGATGAAAGCCCACCCGCCGCTATCCGCCGCATGTAAGCGCCTAATTTGTGATGTGCTGCGTTCGATGGGTGAAAGAAGTTTGAACAGAAATGAAGCCAAATTAAAGACGTTACCACGAAATAGATGAATAATAATGAATTGAAAGCCCACCTGCCGCTATCCGCTGCATGTAAGCGCCTAATTTGTGATTGCGACGCGATCGATTGTGATGGAAAGAAGTTCGAATTGAAATAAAGCCAAATTAAAGACGTTACCACGACATAGATGAATAATAATGAGAGGATAGCCCACCTGCCACTACCCGCCGCATGTAAGTGCCTAATTTGTGATTGTGGCTGGAATGAAGATTCGAACTGAAATAAGCCAAATTAAAGACGTTACCACGACATAGATGAATAATAATGAAATGAAAGCCCACCTGCCGCTCTACGCCGCATGTAAGCGCCTAATTTGTGATTGTGCTGGAATGAAGTTCGAACTGAAATAAAGCCAAATTAAAGACGTTACCATGACATAGATGAACAATAATGAGATGAAAGCACCCCTGCCGCTATCCGCCGCATGTAAGCGCCTAATTTGTGATTGTGATGCATTCAGTTGCGTTGGAAACAAGTTCGAACTGAAATAAAGCCAAATTAAAGACGTTACCACGACATAGATGAATAATAATGAGATCAAAGCCCCCCTGCCGCTATCCGCCACATGTAAGCGCCTAATTTTTGATTGTGACGCGTTCGATTGTGCTGGAATGAAGTTCGAACTGAAAGAAAGCCAAATTAAAGACGTTACCACGACATAGATGAATAATAATGAGTTGAAAATCCACCCGCCGCTATCCGCCGCATGTAAGCGCCTAATTTGTGATTGTGACGTGATCGATTGTGCTGGAAAGACGTTCGAACTGAAAGAAAGCCAAATTAAAGACGTTACCACGACATAGATGAATAATAATGAGATCAAAGCCCACCCCTGCCGCTATCCGCCGCATGTAACCGCATAATTTGTGATTGTGATGCCTTCGATTGCGGTGGAAAGAAGTTCAAACTGACATAAAGACAAATTAAAGACCTTACCACGACATAGATGAATAATAATGAGATCAAAGCCCCACCCTGCCGCTATCCGCCGCATGTAAGCGCCTAATTTGTGATTGTGATGCGTTCGATTGTGCTGGAATGAAGTTCGAACTGAAATAAAGCCAAATTAAAGACGTTACCACGACATAGATGAATAATAATGAGATGAAAGTCCACCCGCCGCTATCCGCCGCATGTAAGCGCCTAATTTGTGATTGTGATGCGTTCGATTGTGCTGGAATGAAGTTCGAACTGAAATAAAGCCAAATTAAAGACGTTACCACGACATAGATGAATAATAATGAGTTGAAAATCCACCCGCCGCTATCCGCCGCATGTAAGCGCCTAATTTGTGATTGCGACGTGATCGATTGTGCTGGAATGAAGTTCGAACTGAAATAAAGCCAAATTAAAGATGTTACCACGACATAGATGAATAATAATGAGTTGAAAGTCCACCTGCCGCTATCCGCCGCATGTAAGCGCCTAATTTGTGATTGTGCTGGAATGAAGTTCGAACTGAAATAAAGCCAAATTAAAGACGTTACCACGAAATAGATGAATAATAATGAGATGAAAGCCCCCCTGCCGCTATCCGCCGCATGTAAGCGCCTAATTTGTGATTGTAACGTGATCGATTTTGCTGGAAAGACGTTCGAACTGAAATGAAGCCAATTTAAAGAAGTTACCACGAAATAGATGAATAATAATGAAATGAAAGCCCACCTGCCGCTATCCGCCGCATGTAAGCGCCTAATTTTTGATTGTGACGTGATCGATTGTGCTGGAATGAAGTTCTAACTGAAATGAAACCAAAGTAAAGACGTTGCCACGACATAGATGAAGAGTGAGCGCCTAATTTGTGATTGTGATGCGTTCGATTGTGCTGGAATGAAGTTCGAACTGAAAGAAAGCCAAATTAAAGACGTTACCACGACATAGATGAATAATAATGAGATGAACGCCCACCCGCCACTATCCGCCGCATATAAGCGCCTAATTTGTGATTGTGATGCATTCAATTGCGGTGGAAAGAAGTTCGAACTGAAAGAAAGCCAAATTAAAGACGTTACCACGACATAGATGAATAATAATGAGATGAACGCCCACCCGCCACTATCCGCCGCATATAAGCGCCTAATTTGTGATTGTGATGCATTCAATTGCGGTGGAAAGAAGTTCGAACTGAAATGAAGCCAAATTAAAGACGTTACCACGACATAGATGATTAATAAGCGCCTAATTTGTGATTGTGATGCGTTCGATTGTGCTGGAATGAAGTTCAAACTGAAAGAAAGCCAAATTAAAGACCTTACCACGAAATACATGAATAATAATGATATGAAAGTCCACCCACCGCTATCCGCCGCATGTAAGCGCCTAATTTGTCATTGTGATGCCTTCGATTGTGCTGGAAAGAAGTTTGAACTGAAATAAAGCCAAATTAAAGACGTTACCACGGCATAGATGAATAATAATGAGTTGAAAGTCCACCCGCCACTATCCGCCACATGTAAGCGCCTAATTTGTGATTGTGATGCGTTCGATTGTGCTGGAAAGAAGTTCGAAATGAAATAAAAACAAATTAAAGATGTTGCCACGACATAGATGAATAATAATGAGATGAAAGTCCACCTGCCGCTATCCGCCGCATGTAAGCGCCTAATTTGTGACTGTGGCACGTTCGATTGCGGGGGATCAAGATTCGACCTGAAATAAAGCCAAATTAAAGACGTTATCACGACATAGATGAATAATAATGAGTTGAAAGTCCACCCGCCACTATCTGCCGCATGTAAGCGCCTAATTTGTGATTGCGACGTGATCGATTGTGCTGGAATGAAGTTCGAACTGAAATAAAGCCAAATTAAAGATGTTACCACGACATAGATGAATAATAATGAGTTGAAAGTCCACCTGCCGCTATCCGCCGCATGTAAGCGCCTAATTTGTGATTGTGCTGGAATGAAGTTCGAACTGAAATAAAGCCAAATTAAAGACGTTACCACGAAATAGATGAATAATAATGAGATGAAAGCCCCCCTGCCGCTATCCGCCGCATGTAAGCGCCTAATTTGTGATTGTAACGTGATCGATTTTGCTGGAAAGACGTTCGAACTGAAATGAAGCCAATTTAAAGACGTTACCACGAAATAGATGAATAATAATGAAATGAAAGCCCACCTGCCGCTATCCGCTGCATGTAAGCGCCTAATTTTTGATTGTGACGTGATCGATTGTGCTGGAATGAAGTTCGAACTGAAATGAAGCCAAAGTAAAGACGTTGCCACGACATAGATGAATAGTGAGCGCCTAATTTGTGATTGTGATGCGTTCGATTGTGCTGGAATGAAGTTCGAACTGAAAGAAAGCCAAATTAAAGACGTTACCACGACATAGATGAATAATAATGAGATGAACGCCCACCCGCCACTATCCGCCGCATATAAGCGCCTAATTTGTGATTGTGATGCATTCAATAGCGGTGGAAAGAAGTTCGAACTGAAAGAAAGCCAAATTAAAGACGTTACCACGACATAGATGAATAATAATGAGATGAACGCCCACCCGCCACTATCCGCCGCATATAAGCGCCTAATTTGTGATTGTGATGCATTCAATTGCGGTGGAAAGAAGTTCGAACTGAAATGAAGCCAAATTAAAGACGTTACCACGACATAGATGATTAATAAGCGCCTAATTTGTGATTGTGATGCGTTCGATTGTGCTGGAATGAAGTTCGAAACTGAAAGAAAGCCAAATTAAAGACCTTACCACGAAATACATGAATAATAATGATATGAAAGTCCACCCACCGCTATCCGCCGCATGTAAGCGCCTAATTTGTGATTGTGATGCGTTCGATTGCGGCGGAAAGAAGTTCGACCTGAAATAAAGCGAATTTAAAGACGTTACCACGACATAGATGAATAATAATGAGTTGAAAGTCCACCCGCCGCTATCCGCCGCATGTAAGCGCCTAATTTGTGATTGTGATGCGTTCGATTGTGCTGGAAAGAAGTTTGAACTGAAATAAAGCCAAATTAAAGACGTTACCACGGCATAGATGAATAATAATGAGTTGAAAGTCCACCCGCCACTATCCGCCGAATGTAAGCGCCAAATTTGTGATTGTGATGCGTTCGATTGTGCGGTGGAAAGAAGTTCGAAATGAAATAAAAACAAATTAAATTTGTGATTGTGATGCATTCAATAGCGGTGGAAAGAAGTTCGAACTGAAAGAAAGCCAAATTAAAGACGTTACCACGACATAGATGAATAATAATGAGTTGAAAGTCCACCCGCCGCTATCCGCCGCATGTAAGCGCCTAATTTGTGATTGTGATGCGTTCGATTGCGGTGGAAAGAAGTTCGAACTGAAATAAAAACAAATTAAATATGTTACCACGACATAGATGAATAATAATGAGATGAAAGTTCACCTGCCACTATCCGCTGCATGTAAGCGCCTAATTTGTGATTGCGACGCGTTCGATTGTACTGGAACGAAGTTCAAACTGAAAGAAAGCCAAATTAAAGACGTTACCACGACATAGATGAATAATTATGAGACGAACGTCCACCTCCCGCTATCCGCCGCATGTAAGCGCCTAATTTGTGATTGTGGCGCGTTCGATTGTGGGGGATCAAGATTCGACCTGATAAAGCCAAAATAAAGACGTTACCACGACATAGATGAATAATAATGAGATGAAAGTTCACCTGCCACTATCCGCCGCATGTAAGCGCCTAATTTGTGATTGCGACGCGTTCGATTGTGCTGGAATGAAGTTCGAACTGAAATAAAAACAAATTAAAGACGTTACCACGAAATAGATGAATAATAATGAGATGAAAGCCCCCCTGCCGCTATCCGCCGCATGTAAGCGCCTAATTTGTGATTGTAACGTGATCGATTTTGCTGGAAAGACGTTCGAACTGAAATGAAGCCAAATTTAAAGACGTTACCACGAAATAGATGAATAATAATGAGATGAAAGCCCACCTGCCGCTATCCGCCGCATGTAAGCGCCTAATTTGTGATTGTGACGCGTTCGATTGTGCTGGAATGAAGTTCGAACTGAAATGAAGCCAAAGTAAAGACGTTGCCACGACATAGATGAATAATAATGAGATGAACGCCCACCCGCCACTATCCGCCGCATGTAAGCGCCTAATTTGTGATTGTGATGCGTTCGATAGCGGTGGAAAGAAGTTCGAACTGAAAGAAAGCCAAATTAAAGACGTTACCACGACATAGATGAATAATAATGAGATGAACGCCCACCCGCCACTATCCGCCGCATGTAAGCGCCTAATTTGTGATTGTGATGCATTCATTGCGGTGGAAAGAAGTTCGAACTGAAATGAAGCCAAATTAAAGACGTTACCACGACATAGATGATTAATAAGCGCCTAATTTGTGATTGTGATGCGTTCGATTGTGCTGGAATGAAGTTCAAACTGAAAGAAAGCCAAATTAAAGACCTTACCACGAAATACATGAATAATAATGATATGAAAGTCCACCCACCGCTATCCGCCGCATGTAAGCGCCTAATTTGTGATTGTGATGCGTTCGATTGCGGCGGAAAGAAGTTCGACCTGAAATAAAGCGAATTTAAAGACGTTACCACGACATAGATGAATAATAATGAGTTGAAGTCCACCGCCGCTATCCGCCTCATGTAAGCGCCTAATTTGTGATTGTGATGCGTTCGATTGCGGTGGAAAGAAGTTTGAACTGAAATAAAGCCAAATTAAAGACGTTACCACGACATAGATGAATAATAATGAGTTGAAAGTCCACCCGCCACTATCCGCCGAATGTAAGCGCCTAATTTGTGATTGTGATGCGTTCGATTGTGCGGTGGAAAGAAGTTCGAAATGAAATAAAAACAAATTAAAGATGTTACCACGGCATAGATGAATAATAATGAGATGAAAGTCCACCTGCCGCTATCCGCCGCATGTAAGCGCCTAATTTGTGACTGTGGCACGTTCGATTGCGGGGGATCAAGATTCGACCTGAAATAAAGCCAAATTAAAGACGTTACCACGACATAGATGAATAATAATGAGTTGAAAGTCCACCCGCCACTATCTGCCGCATGTAAGCGCCTAATTTGTGATTGCGACGCGTTCGATTGTGCTGGAAAGAAGTTCGAACTGAAATAAAGCCAAATTAAAGACGTTACCACGACATAGATGAATAAGAATGAGATGAAAGTCCACCCGCCACAATCCGCCGCATGTAAGCGCCTAATTTGTGATTGTGATGCGTTCGATCGTGCGGTGGAAAGAAGTTCGAACTGAAAGAAAGCCAAATTAAAGACGTTACCACGACATAGATGAATAAGAATGAGATGAAAGTCCACCCGCCACAATCCGCCGCATGTAAGCGCCTAATTTGTGATTGCGATGCGTTCGATTGTGCTGGAATGAAGTTCGAACTGAAATAAAAACAAATTAAAGACGTTACCACGAAATAGATGAATAATTATGAGATGAATGCCCACCTGCCGCTATCCGCCGCATGTAAGCGCCTAATTTGTGATTGCGACGCGTTCGATTGTGCTGGAAAGAAGTTCGAACTGAAATAAAGCCAAATTACAGATGTTACCACGACATAGATGAATAATAATGAGTTGAAAGTCCACCCGCCGCTATCCGCCGCATGTAAGCGCCTAATTTGTGATTGTGATGCGTTCGATTGCGGTGGAAAGACGTTCGAACTGAAATAAAGCCAAATTAAAGACGTTACCACGACATAGATGAATAATAATGAGATGAAAGTCCACCCGCCGCTATCCGCCGCATGTAAGCGCCTAATTTGTGATTGTGATGCGTTCGATTGTGCTGGAATGAAGTTCGAACTGAAATAAAGCCAAATTAAAGACGTTACCACGACATAGATGAATAATAATGAGTTGATAGTCCATCCGCCGCTATCCGCCGCATGTAAGCGCCTAATTTGTCATTGTGATGCGTTCGATTGCGGTGGAAAGAAGTTCGAACTGAAATAAAGCCAAATTAAAGACGTTACCACGACATAGATGAATAATAATGAGTTGAAAGCCCACCTCCCGCTATCCGCCGAATGTAAGCGCCTAATTTGTGATTGTGATGCGTTCGATTGCGGTGGAAAGAAGTTCGAACTGAAATAAAGCCAAATTAAAGACCTTACCACGACATAGATGAATAATAATGAGTTGAAAGCCCACCTCCCGCAATCCGCCGCATGTAAGCGCCTAATTTGTGATTGTGATGCGTTCAATTGTGCGGTGGAAAGAAGTTCGAACTGAAATAAAAACAAATTAAAGGTTTTACCACGACATAGATGAATAATAATGAGATGAAAGTTCACCTGCCACTATCCGCCGCATGTAAGCGCCTAATTTGTGAGTGCAACGCGTTCGATTGTACTGGAATGAAGTTCAAACTGAAAGAAAGCCAAATTAAAGACGTTACCATGAAATACATGAATAATAATGAGATGAAAGTCCACCTGCCGCTATCCGCCGAATGTAAGCGCCTAATTTGTGATTGTGATGCGTTCGATTGCGGTGGAAAGAAGTTCGAACTGAAATAAAGCCAAATTAAAGACGTTACCACGACATAGATGAATAATAATGAGATGAAAGTCCACCTGCCGCTATCCGCCGCATGTAAGCGCCTAATTTGTGATTGCGACGCGTTCGATTGCGGTGGAAAGAAGTTCGAACTGAAATAAAAACAAATTAAAGATGTTACCACGACATAGATGAATAATAATGAGATGAAAGTTCACCTGCCACTATCCGCCGCATGTAAGCGCCTAATTTGTGATTGCGACGCGTTCGATTGTGCTGGAATGAAGTTCAAACTGAAAGAAAGCCAAATTAAAGACGTTACCATGAAATACATGAATAATAATGAGATGAAAGCCCACCTGCCGCTATCCGCCGCATGTAAGCGCCTAATTTGTGATTGCGATGCGTTCGATTGTGCTGGAAAGAAGTTCGAACTGAAATAAAGCCAAATTAAAGATGTTACCACGACATAGATGAATAATAATGAGATGAAAGTCCACCCGCCGCTATCCGCCGCATGTAAGCGCCTAATTTGTGATTGTGATGCGTTCGATTGCGATGGAAAGAAGTTTGAACTGAAATAAAGCCAAATTAAAGACGTTACCACGACATAGATGAATAATAATGAGTTGAAAGTCCACCCGCCGCTATCCGCCGCATGTAAGCGCCTAATTTGTGATTGTGATGCGTTCGATTGCGGTGGAAAGAAGTTCGAACTGAAATAAAACAAATTAAATATGTTACCACGACATAGATGAATAATAATGAGATGAAAGTCCACCTGCCACTATCCGCCGCATGTAAGCGCCTAATTTGTGATTGCGACGCGTTCGATTGTCTGGAACGAAGTTCGAACTGAAAGAAAGCCAAATTAAAGACGTTACCACGACATAGATGAATAATAATGAGACGAACGTCCACCTCCCGCTATCCGCCGCATGTAAGCGCCTAATTTGTGATTGTGGCGCGTTCGATTGTGGGGGATCAAGATTCGAACTGAAATAAAGCCAAAATAAAGACGTTACCACGACATAGATGAATAATAATGAGATGAAAGTCCACCTGCCACTATCCGCCGCATGTAAGCGCCTAATTTGTGATTGCGATGCGTTCGATTGTGCTGGAATGAAGTTCGAACTGAAATAAAAACCAAATTAAAGACGTTACCACGAAATAGATGAATAATAATGAGATGAAAGCCCACCTGCCGCTATCCGCCGCATGTAAGCGCCTAATTTGTCATTGTGACGCGTTCGATTGCGTGGGATCAAGATTCGATGTGAAATAAAGCCAAATTAAAGACGTTACCACGACATAGATGAATAATAATGAGTTGAAAGTCCACCTGCCGCTATCCGCCGCATGTAAGCGCCTAATTTGTGATTGTGATGCGTTCGATTGTGCTGGAATGAAGTTCGAACTGAAATAAAGCCAAATTAAAGACGTTACCACGACATAGATGAATAATAATGAGATGAAAGCCCACCTGCCGCTATCCGCCGAATGTAAGCGCCTAATTTGTGATTGTGATGCGTTCGATTGTGCTGGAAAGAAGTTCGAACTGAAATAAAGCCAAATTAAAGACGTTACCACGACATAGATGAATAATAATGAGTTGAAAGTCCACCCGCCACTATCCGCCGCATGTAAGCGCCTAATTTGTGATTGCGACGCGTTCGATTTTGCTGGAAAGAAGTTCGAGCTGAAATAAAGCCAAATAAATACGTTACCACGACATAGATGAATAATAATGAGATGAAAGTCCACCCGCCGCTATCCGCCGCATGTAAGCGCCTAATTTGTGATTGTGATGCGTTCGATTGCGGTGGAAAGAAGTTCGAACTGAAATAAAGCCAAATTAAAGACGTTACCACGACATAGATGAATAATAATGAGAAGTCACCTGCTAGCCGCCGCATGTAAGCGCCTAATTTGTGATTGGATGCGTCGATTGCGGGGAAAGAAGTTCGAACTGAATAAAGCCAAATTAAAGAGTTACAAGACATAGATGAATAATAATGAGATGAAAGTCCACCCGCCGCTATCCGCCGCATGTAAGCGCCTAATTTGTGATTGTGATGCGTTCGATTGCGGTGGAAAGAAGTTTGAACTGAAATAAAGCCAAATTAAAGACGTTACCACGACATAGATGAATAATAATGAGATGAAAGTCCACCTGCCGCTATCCGCCGCATGTAAGCGCCTAATTTGTGATTGCGACGCGTTCGATTGCGGTGGAAAGAAGTTCGAACTGAAATAAAGCCAAATTAAAGACGTTACCACGACATAGATGAATAATAATGAGATGAAAGTCCACCCTGCCGCTATCCGCCGCATGTAAGCGCCTAATTTGTGATTGTGATGCGTTCGATTGCGGTGGAAAGAAGTTCGAACTGAAATAAAGCCAAATTAAAGACGTTACCACGACATAGATGAATAATAATGAGATGAAAGCCCACCTGCCGCTATCCGCCGCATGTAAGCGCCTAATTTGTGATTGTGATGCGTTCGATTGTGCGGGAATGAAGTTCGAACTGAAATAAAGCCAAATTAAAGACGTTACCACGAAATAAATGAATAATAATGAGTTGAAAGTCCACCTGCCGCTATCCGCTGCATGTAAGCGCCTAATTTGTGATTGTGATGCGTTCGATTGTGCTGAAAAGACGTCACAACTGAAAAAAAAACAAATTAAAGACGTTACCATGACATAGATGAATAATAATGAGTTGAAAGCCCACCTGCCGCTATCCGCCGAATGTAAGCGCCTAATTTGTGATTGTGATGCGTTCGATTGTGCGGTGGAAAGAAGTTCGAACTGAAATAAAGCCAAATTAAAGACGTTACCACGACATAGATGAATAATAATGAGATGAAAGTCCCACCTGCCGCTATCCGCCGCATGTAAGCGCCTAATTTGTGATTGTGATGCGTTCGATTGCGGTGGAAAGAAGTTCGAACTGAAATAAAGCCAAATTAAAGACGTTACCACGACATAGATGAATAATAATGAGATGAAAGTCCACCCGCCGCTATCCGCCGCATGTAAGCGCCTAATTTGTGATTGTGATGCGTTCGATTGCGGTGGAAAGAAGTTCGAACTGAAATAAAGCCAAATTAAAGACGTTACCACGACATAGATGAATAATAATGAGATGAAAGTCCCACCCTGCCCGCTATCCGCCGCATGTAAGCGCCTAATTTGTGATTGTGACGCGTTCGATTGTGCTGGAAAGAAGTTCGAACTGAAATAAAGCCAAATTAAAGACGTTACCACGACATAGATGAATAATAATGAGTTGAAAGCCCACCCGCCGCTATCCGCCGCATGTAAGCGCCTAATTTGTGATTGTGATGCGTTCGATTGTGCTGGAAAGAAGTTCGAACTGAAATAAAGCCAAATTAAAGACGTTACCACGACATAGATGAATAATAATGAGATGAAAGTCCACCTGCCGCTATCCGCCGCATGTAAGCGCCTAATTTGTGATTGTGACGCGTTCGATTGTGCTGGAAAGAAGTTCGAACTGAAATAAAGCCAAATTAAAGACGTTACCACGACATAGATGAATAATAATGAGATGAAAGTCCACCTGCCGCTATCCGCCGCATGTAAGCGCCTAATTTGTGATTGTGACGCGTTCGATTGCGGGTGGATAAGATTCGAACTGAAATAAAGCCAAATTAAAGACGTTACCACGACATAGATGAATAATAATGAGATGAAAGTCCACCCGCCGCTATCCGCCGCATGTAAGCGCCTAATTTGTGATTGTGATGCGTTCGATTGTGCTGGAAAGAAGTTCGAACTGAAATAAAGCCAAATTAAAGACGTTACCACGACATAGATGAATAATAATGAGATGAAAGCCCACCCTGCCGCTATCCGCCGCATGTAAGCGCCTAATTTGTGATTGTGATGCGTTCGATTGTGCTGGAAAGAAGTTCGAACTGAAATAAAGCCAAATTAAAGACGTTACCACGACATAGATGAATAATAATGAGATGAAAGCCCACCCTGCCGCTATCCGCCGCATGTAAGCGCCTAATTTGTGATTGTGATGCGTTCGATTGTGCTGGAAAGAAGTTCGAACTGAAATAAAGCCAAATTAAAGACGTTACCACGACATAGATGAATAATAATGAGATGAAAGTCCACCCGCCGCTATCCGCCGCATGTAAGCGCCTAATTTGTGATTGTGATGCGTTCGATTGTGCTGGAATGAAGTTCGAACTGAAATAAAGCCAAATTAAAGACGTTACCACGACATAGATGAATAATAATGAGATGAAAGCCCACCTGCCGCTATCCGCCGCATGTAAGCGCCTAATTTGTGATTGTGATGCGTTCGATTGCGGTGGAAAGAAGTTCGAACTGAAATAAAGCCAAATTAAAGACGTTACCACGACATAGATGAATAATAATGAGATGAAAGTCCACCCGCCGCTATCCGCCGCATGTAAGCGCCTAATTTGTGATTGTGATGCGTTCGATTGCGGTGGAAAGAAGTTCGAACTGAAATAAAGCCAAATTAAAGACGTTACCACGACATAGATGAATAATAATGAGATGAAAGCCCACCTGCCGCTATCCGCCGCATGTAAGCGCCTAATTTGTGATTGTGATGCGTTCGATTGTGCTGGAAAGAAGTTCGAACTGAAATAAAGCCAAATTAAAGACGTTACCACGACATAGATGAATAATAATGAGATGAAAGTCCACCTGCCGCTATCCGCCGCATGTAAGCGCCTAATTTGTGATTGCGACGCGTTCGATTTTGCTGGAAAGAAGTTCGAACTGAAATAAAGCCAAATTAAAGACGTTACCACGACATAGATGAATAATAATGAGATGAAAGTCCACCCGCCGCTATCCGCCGCATGTAAGCGCCTAATTTGTGATTGCGATGCGTTCGATTGCGGTGGAAAGAAGTTCGAACTGAAATAAAGCCAAATTAAAGACGTTACCACGACATAGATGAATAATAATGAGTTGAAAGTCCATCCGCCGCTATCCGCCGCATGTAAGCGCCTAATTTGTGATTGTGACGCGTTCGATTGCGGTGGAAAGAAGTTCGAACTGAAATAAAGCCAAATTAAAGACGTTACCACGACATAGATGAATAATAATGAGTTGAAAGTCCACCCGCCGCTATCCGCCGCATGTAAGCGCCTAATTTGTGATTGTGATGCGTTCGATTGTGCTGGAAAGAAGTTCGAACTGAAATAAAGCCAAATTAAAGACGTTACCACGACATAGATGAATAATAATGAGACGAACGTCCACCTGCCGCTATCCGCCGCATGTAAGCGCCTAATTTGTGATTGTGGCGCGTTCGATTGCGGGGAAACAAGATTCGAACTGAAATGAAGCCAAAATAAAGACGTTACCACGACATAGATGAATAATAATGAGTTGAAAGTCCACCTGCCGCTATCCGCCGCATGTAAGCGCCTAATTTGTGATTGTGATGCCTTCGATTGTGCGGAATGAAGTTCGAACTGAAATAAAGCCAAATTAAAGACGTTACCACGACATAAATGAATAAAAATGAGATGAAAGTCCCACCTGCCGCTATCCGCCGCATGTAAGCGCCTAATTTGTGATTGCGACGCGTTCGATTGCGGGTGGAAAGAAGTTCGAACTGAAATAAAGCCAAATTAAAGACGTTACCACGACATAGATGAATAATAATGAGATGAAAGTCCACCCGCCGCTATCCGCCGCATGTAAGCGCCTAATTTGTGATTGTGATGCGTTCGATTGCGGTGGAAAGAAGTTCGAACTGAAATAAAGCCAAATTAAAGACGTTACCACGACATAGATGAATAATAATGAGAGGAAAGTCCACCCTGCCGCTATCCGCCGCATGTAAGCGCCTAATTTGTGATTGTGACGCGTTCGATTGTGCTGGAATGAAGTTCGAACTGAAATAAAGCCAAATTAAAGACGTTACCACGACATAGATGAATAATAATGAGTTGATAGTCCACCCGCCGCTATCCGCCGCATGTAAGCGCCTAATTTGTGATTGTGATGCGTTCGATTGCGGTGGAAAGAAGTTCGAACTGAAATAAAGCCAAATTAAAGACGTTACCACGACATAGATGAATAATAATGAGATGAAAGCCCCCCCTGCCGCTATCCGCCGCATGTAAGCGCCTAATTTGTGATTGTGATGCGTTCGATTGCGGTGGAAAGAAGTTCGAACTGAAATAAAGCCAAATTAAAGACGTTACCACGACATAGATGAATAATAATGAGATGAAAGCCCACCTGCCGCTATCCGCCGCATGTAAGCGCCTAATTTGTGATTGTGATGCGTTCGATTGTGCTGGAATGAAGTTCGAACTGAAATAAAACAAATTAAAGACGTTACCACGACATAGATGAATAATTATGAGATGAATGCCCACCTGCCGCTATCCGCCGCATGTAAGCGCCTAATTTGTGATTGTGATGCGTTCGATTGCGGTGGAAAGAAGTTCGAACTGAAATAAAGCCAAATTAAAGACGTTACCACGACATAGATGAATAATAATGAGATGAAAGTCCACCTGCCGCTATCCGCCGCATGTAAGCGCCTAATTTGTGATTGTGACGCGTTCGATTGCGGTGGAAGAAGTTCGAAACTGAAATAAAGCCAAATTAAAGACGTTACCACGACATAGATGAATAATAATGAGATGAAAGTCCACCTGCCGCTATCCGCCGCATGTAAGCGCCTAATTTGTGATTGTGACGCGTTCGATTGCGGGGGATCAAGATTCGAAGTGAAATAAAGCCAAATTAAAGACGTTACCACGACATAGATGAATAATAATGAGTTGAAAGTCCACCCGCCGCTATCCGCCGCATGTAAGCGCCTAATTTGTGATTGCGACGCGTTCGATTGTGCTGGAAAGAAGTTCGAACTGAAATAAAAACAAATTAAAGACGTTACCACGACATAGATGAATAATAATGAGATGAAAGTCCACCTGCCGCTATCCGCCGCATGTAAGCGCCTAATTTGTGATTGTGACGCGTTCGATTGTGCTGGGAATGAAGTTCGAAACTGAAATAAAGCCAAATTAAAGACGTTACCACGACATACATGAATAATAATGAGATGAAAGCCCACCTGCCGCTATCCGCCGCATGTAAGCGCCTAATTTGTGATTGTGATGCGTTCGATTGTGCTGGAAAGAAGTTCGAACTGAAATAAAACCAAATTAAAGACGTTACCACGACATAGATGAATAATAATGAGATGAAAGCCCACCTGCCGCTATCCGCCGCATGTAAGCGCCTAATTTGTGATTGTGATGCGTTCGATTGTGCTGGAAAGAAGTTCGAACTGAAATAAAGCCAAATTAAAGACGTTACCACGACATAGATGAATAATAATGAGTTGAAAGTCCACCCGCCGCTATCCGCCGCATGTAAGCGCCTAATTTGTGATTGTGATGCGTTCGATTGTGCTGGAATGAAGTTCGAACTGAAATAAAAACAAATTAAAGACGTTACCACGACATAGATGAATAATTATGAGATGAATGCCCACCTGCCGCTATCCGCCGAATGTAAGCGCCTAATTTGTGATTGTGATGCGTTCGATTGTGCTGGAATGAAGTTCGAACTGAAATAAAGCCAAATTAAAGACGTTACCACGACATAGATGAATAATTATGAGATGAAAGTCCACCCGCCGCTATCCGCCGAATATAAGCGCCTAATTTGTGAGTGTGATGCGTTCGATTGTGCCGGAATGAAGTTCAAACTGAAAGAAAGCCAAATTAAAGACGTTACCACGAAATAGATGAATAATAATGAGATGAAAGCCACCTGCCGCTATCCGCCGCATGTAAGCGCCTAATTTGTGATTGTGACGCGTTCGATGTGCTGGGATGAAGATTCGGCCTGAATAAAGCCAAAATAAAGACGTTATCACGGCATAGATGAATAATAATGAGAGGAAAGTCCACCCGCCACTATCCGCCGCATGTAAGCGCCTAATTTGTGATTGTGATGCGTTCGATTGTGCTGGAATGAAGTTCGAACTGAAATAAAAACAAATTAAAGACGTTACCACGACATAGATGAATAATAATGAGAGGAATGCCCACCTGCCGCTATCCGCCGCATGTAAGCGCCTAATTTGTGATTGTGATGCGTTCGATTGTGCTGGAATGAAGTTCGAACTGAAATAAAAACAAATTAAAGACGTTACCACGACATAGATGAATAATTAGGAGATGAATGCCGACCTGCCGCTATCCGCCGAATGTAAGCGCCTAATTCGTCATTGTGATTCGTTCGATTGCGGTGGAAAGAAGTTCGAACTGAAATAAAACCAAATTAAATATGTTACCACGACATAGATGAATAATAATGAGATGAAAGTCCACCCGCCACAATCCGCCGCATGTAAGCGCCTAATTTGTGATTATGATGCGTTCGATTGCGGTGGAAAGAAGTTCGAACTTAAAGAAAGCCAAATTAAAGACGTTACCACGAAATAGATGAATGATTATGAGACGAACGTTCACCTGCCGCTATCCGCCGAATGTAAGCGCCTAATTTGTGATTGTGGCGCGTTCGATTGCGGGGGATCAAGATTCGACCTGAAATAAAGCCAAAATAAAGACGTTATCACGACATAGATGAATAATTATTAGACGAACGTCCACCTGCCGCTATCCGCCGCATGTAAGCGCCTAATTTGTGATTGTGATGCGTTCGATTTTGCTGGAAAGAAGTTCGAACTGAAATAAAAACAAATTAAAGACGTTACCACGAAATAGATGAATAATAATGAGTTGAAAGTCCACCCGCCGCTATCCGCCGCATGTAAGCGCCTAATTTGTGATTGTGATGCGTTCGATTGTGCTGGAATGAAGTTCGAACTGAAATAAAAACAAATTAAAGACGTCACCACGAAATAGATGAATAATAATGAGTTGAAAGTCCACCCGCCGCTATCCGCCGAATGTAAGCGCCTAATTTGTCATTGTGATGCGTTCGATTGCGGTGGAAAGAAGTTCGAACTGAAATAAAGCCAAATTAAAGACGTTACCACGACATAGATGAATAATAATGAGTTGAAAGTCCACCTGCCGCTATCCGCCGCATGTAAGCGCCGAATCTATGATTGCGACGCGTTCGATTGCGGAGGAAAGAAGTTCGACCTGAAATAAAGCGAATTTAAAGACGTTACCACGACATAGATGAATAATAATGAGTTGATAGTCCATCCGCCGCTATCCGCCGCATGTAAGCGCCTAATTTGTGATTGTGATGCGTTCGATTGTGCTGGAAAGAAGTTCGAACTGAAAGAAAGCCAAATTAAAGACGTTACCACGACATAGATGAATAATAATGAGATGAATGCCCACCTGCCGCTATCCGCCGAATGTAAGCGCCTAATTGGTCATTGTGATGCGTTCGATTGCGGTGGAAAGAAGTTCGAACTGAAATAAAACCAAATTAAAGATGTTACCACGACATAGATGAATAATAATGAGATGAAAGTCCACCCGCCGCTATCCGCCGCATGTAAGCGCCTAATTTGTGATTGTGATGCGATCGATTGTGCTGGAATGAAGTTCGAACTGAAAGAAAGCCAAATTAAAGACGTTACCACGACATAGATGGATAATAATGAGCTGATAGTCCATCCGCCGCTATCCGCCGCATGTAAGCGCCTAAATTGTGATTGCGATGCGTTCGATTCTGCGGTGGAAAGAAGTTCGAACTGAAATAAAGCCAAATTAAAGACGTTACCACGACATAGATGAATAATAATGAGTTGAAAGCCCACCTCCCGCTATCCGCCGAATGTAGGTGCCTAATTTGTGATTGTGATGCGTTCGATTTTGCTGGAAAGAAGTTCGAACTTAAAGAAAGCCAAATTAAAGACGTTACCACGAAATAGATGAATAATAATGAGTTGAAAGTCCACCCGCCGCTATCCGCCGCATGTAAGCGCCTAATTTGTGATTGCGACGCGTTCAATTTTGCTGGAAAGAAGTTCGAACTGAAATAAAGCCAAATTAAAGACGTTACCACGAAATAGATGAATAATAATGAGATGAAAGTCCACCCGCCGCTATCCGCCGCATGTAAGCGCCTAATTTGGGATTTCGACCGTTCGATTGTGCTGGAAAGAAGTTCGAACTGAAATGAAGCCAAATTAAAGACGTTACCACGACATAGATGAATAATAATGAGATGAAGACCACCCGCCGCTATCCGCCGCATGTAAGCGCCTAATTTGTGATTGTGCTGGAATGAAGTTCGAACGGAAATAAAGCCAAATTAAAGACGTTACCACGACATAGGTGAATAATAATGAGATCAAAGCCCACCTGCCGCTATCCGCCGCATCTAAGCGCCTAATTTGTGATTGTTATGCGTTCGATTGTGCTGGAAAGAAGGTCGAATTGAAATGAGGCCAAATTAAAGACGTTACCACGACATAGATGAATAATAATGAGATGAAAGCGCCTAATTTATGATTGTGATGCGTTCGATTGTGCTGGAATGAAGATCGAACTGAAAGAAAGCCAAATTAAAGACGTTACCACGACATAGATGAATAATAATGAGATCAAAGCGCCTAATTTGTGATTGTGGCGCTTTCGATTGTGCTGGAATGAAG
>NW_023495181.1:0-88800 GCF_904425465.1 Colossoma macropomum | reverse complement strand
CGACATAGATGAATAATAATGAGTTGAAAGCCCACCCGCCACTATCCGCCGCATGTAAGCGCCGAATTTGTTATTGTGATGCCTTCGATTGTGCTGGAATGAAGTTCGAACTGAAATAAAGCCAAATTAAAGACGTTACCATGAAATACATGAACAATAATGAGTTGAAAGTCCACCTGCCGCTATCCGCCGCATGTAAGCGCCTAATTTGTGATTGTGATGCGTTCGATGTGCTAGAATGAAGTTCGAACTGAAATAAAACCAAAGTAAATATGTTACCACGACATAGATGAATAATAATGAGATGAAAGTCCACCCGCCACTATCCGCCGCATGTAAGCGCCTAAATTGTCATTGTGACGCGTTCGATTGCGGGGGATCAAGATTCGAAGGGAAATAAAGTCAAATTAAAGACGTTACCACGACATAGATGAATAATAATGAGATGAAAGCCCCCCTGCCGCTATCCGCCGCATTTAAGCGCCTAATTTGTGATTGTTATGCGTTCGATCGTGCTGGAATGAAGTTCGAACTGAAATAAAGCCAAATTAAAGACGTTACCACGACATAGATGAATAATAATGAGATGAAAGCCCCCCTGCCGCTATCCGCCGCATGTAAGCGCCTAATTTGTGATTGTGATGCGTTCGATTGTGCTGGAATGAAGTTCGACGTGAAATAAAGCCAAATTAAAGAAGTTACCACGACATAGATGAATAATAATGAGATGAAAGTCCACCTGCCGCTATCCGCCGCATGTAAGCGCCTAATTTGTGATTGTGATGCGTTCGATTGCGCTGGAAAGAAGTTCGAAATGAAATAAAGCCAAATTAAAGACGTTACCACGACATAGATGAATAATAATGAGTTGAAAGCCCACCCGCCGCTATCCGCCGCATGTAAGCGCCTAATTTGTGATTGCGACGCGTTCGATTGTGCTGGAAAGAAGTTCGAACTGAAATAAAGCCAAATTAAAGACGTTACCACGACATAGATGAATAATAATGAGATGAAAGCCCACCTGCCGCTATCCGCCGCATGTAAGCGCCTAATTTGTGATTGCGACGCGTTCGATTGTGCTGGAAAGAAGTTCGAACTGAAATAAAGCCAAATTAAAGACGTTACCACGACATAGATGAATAATAATGAGATGAAAGCCCACCTGCCGCTATCCGCCGCATGTAAGCGCCTAATTTGTGATTGTGATGCGTTCGATTGCGGTGGAAAGAAGTTCGAACTGAAATAAAGCCAAATTAAAGACGTTACCACGACATAGATGAATAATAATGAGATGAAAGTCCACCTGCCGCTATCCGCCGCATGTAAGCGCCTAATTTGTGATTGTGGCGCGTTCGATTGCGGGGGATCAAGATTCGACCTGAAATAAAGCCAAAATAAAGACGTTATCACGACATAGATGAATAATAATGAGATGAAAGTCCACCCGCCACTATCCGCCGCATGTAAGCGCCTAATTTGTGATTGTGATGCGTTCGATTGTGCTGGAAAGAAGTTCGAACTGAAATAAAGCCAAATTAAAGACGTTACCACGACATAGATGAATAATAATGAGATGAAAGTCCACCCGCCGCTATCCGCCGCATGTAAGCGCCTAATTTGTGATTGTGATGCGTTCGATTGTGCTGGAAAGAAGTTTCGAACTGAAATAAAAGACAAATTAAAGACGTTACCACGACATAGATGAATAATAATGAGATGAAAGCCCACCCTGCCGCTATCCGCCGCATGTAAGCGCCTAATTTGTGATTGTGATGCGTTCGATTGTGCTGGAATGAAGTTCGAACTGAAATAAAGCCAAATTAAAGACGTTACCACGACATAGATGAATAATAATGAGATGAAAGTCCACCCTGCCGCTATCCGCCGCATGTAAGCGCCTAATTTGTGATTGCGATGCGTTCGATTTTGCTGGAAAGAAGTTCGAACTGAAATAAAGCCAAATTAAGACGTTACCACGACATAGATGAATAATAATGAGATGAAAGCCCACCTGCCGCTATCCGCCGCATGTAAGCGCCTAATTTGTGATTGTGATGCGTTTCGATTGTGCTGGAATGAAGTTCGAACTGAAATAAAAAACAAATTAAAGACGTTACCACGACATAGATGAATAATAATGAGATGAAAGCCCACCTGCCGCTATCCGCCGCATGTAAGCGCCTAATTTGTGATTGTGATGCGTTCGATTGCGGTGGAAAGAAGTTCGAAACTGAAATAAAGCCAAATTAAAGACGTTACCACGACATAGATGAATAATAATGAGATGAAAGCCCACCCTGCCGCTATCCGCCGCATGTAAGCGCCTAATTTGTGATTGCGATGCGTTCGATTGTGCTGGAAAGAAGTTCGAACTGAAATAAAGCCAAATTAAAGACGTTACCACGACATAGATGAATAATAATGAGATGAAAGCCCACCTGCCGCTATCCGCCGCATGTAAGCGCCTAATTTGTGATTGTGATGCGTTCGATTGTGCGGTGGAATGAAGATCGAACTGAAATAAAGCCAAATTAAAGACGTTACCACGACATAGACGAATAATAATGAGATGAAAGCCCACCTGCCGCTATCCGCCGCATGTAAGCGCCTAATTTGTGATTGTGATGCGTTCGATTGCGGTGGAAAGAAGTTCGAACTGAAATAAAACCAAATTAAATATGTTACCACGACATAGATGAATAATAATGAGATGAAAGTCCACCCGCCACTATCCGCCGCATGTAAGCGCCTAATTTGTGATTGTGACGCGTTCGATTGCGTGGGATCAAGATTCGAACTGAAATAAAGCCAAATTAAAGACGTTACCACGACATAGATGAATAATAATGAGTTGAAAGCCCAGCTGCCGCTATCCGCCGCATGGAAGCGCCTAATTTGTGGCGCGTTCGATTGCGGGGATCAAGATTCGACTAAAATAAAGCCAAATTAAAGACGTTACCACGACATAGATGAATAATAATGAGATCAAAGCCCACCTGCCGCTATCCGCCGCATGTAAGCGCCTAATTTGTGATTGCGACGCGTTCGATTTTGCTGGAAAGAAGTTCGAACTGAAATAAAGCCAAATTAAAGACGTTACCACGACATAGATGAATAATAATGAGATGAACGTCCACCTGCCGCTATCCGCCGCATGTAAGCGCCTAATTTGTGATTGTGACGCGTTCGATTGCGGGGGATCAAGATTCGAACTGAAATAAAGCCAAATTAAAGACGTTACCACGACATAGATGAATAATAATGAGTTGAAAGTCCACCTGCCACTATCCGCCGCATGTAAGCGCCTAATTTGTGATTGTGACGCGTTCGATTTTGCTGGAAAGAAGTTCAAAATGAAATAAAGCCAAATTAAAGACGTTACCACGACATAGATGAATAATAATGAGTTGAAAGTCCACCCGCCGCTATCCGCCGCATGTAAGCGCCTAATTTGTGATTGTGACGCGTTCGATTGCGGGGGATCAAGATTCGAACTGAAATAAAGCCAAATTAAAGACGTTACCACGACATAGATGAATAATAATGAGATGAAAGTCCACCCGCCGCTATCCGCCGCATGTAAGCGCCTAATTTGTGATTGTGACGCGTTCGATTGTGCTGGAATGAAGTTCGAACTGAAATAAAGCCAAATTAAAGACGTTACCACGACATAGATGAATAATAATGAGATGAAAGTCCACCCGCCGCTATCCGCCGCATGTAAGCGCCTAATTTGTGATTGTGACGCGTTCGATTGCGTGGACAAGAAGTTCGAACTTAAATAAAGCCAAATTAAAGACGTTACCACGACATAGATGAATAATAATGAGTTGAAAGTCCCACCTGCCGCTATCCGCCGCATGTAAGCGCCTAATTTGTGATTGCGACGCGTTCGATTGTGCTGGAAAGAAGTTCGAACTGAAATAAAGCCAAATTAAAGACGTTACCACGACATAGATGAATAATAATGAGATGAAAGTCCCACCTGCCGCTATCCGCCGCATGTAAGCGCCTAATTTGTGATTGTGGCGCGTTCGATTGCGGGTGGGATCAAGATTCGAACTGAAATAAAGCCAAATTAAAGACGTTACCACGACATAGATGAATAATAATGAGATGAAAGTCCACCTGCCGCTATCCGCCGCATGTAAGCGCCTAATTTGTGATTGTGACGCGTTCGATTGCGGGTGGAAAGAAGTTCGAACTGAAATAAAGCCAAATTAAAGACGTTACCACGACATAGATGAATAATAATGAGATGAAAGCCCACCCTGCCGCTATCCGCCGCATGTAAGCGCCTAATTTGTGATTGTGATGCGTTCGATTGTGCTGGAATGAAGTTCGAACTGAAATAAAGCCAAATTAAAGACGTTACCACGACATAGATGAATAATAATGAGATGAAAGCCCCCCTGCCGCTATCCGCCGCATGTAAGCGCCTAATTTGTGATTGTGATGCGTTTCGATTGTGCTGGAATGAAGTTCGAACTGAAATAAAGCCAAATTAAAGACGTTACCACGACATAGATGAATAATAATGAGATGAAAGTCCCACCTGCCGCTATCCGCCGCATGTAAGCGCCTAATTTGTGATTGTGATGCGTTCGATTGCGCTGGAAAGAAGTTCGAAATGAAATAAAGCCAAATTAAAGACGTTACCACGACATAGATGAATAATAATGAGATGAAAGCCCACCCGCCGCTATCCGCCGCATGTAAGCGCCTAATTTGTGATTGCGACGCGTTCGATTGTGATGGAAAGAAGTTTCGAACTGAAATAAAGCCAAATTAAAGACGTTACCACGACATAGATGAATAATAATGAGATGAAAGCCCACCTGCCGCTATCCGCCGCATGTAAGCGCCTAATTTGTGATTGCGACGCGTTCGATTGTGCTGGAAAGAAGTTTCGAACTGAAATAAAGCCAAATTAAAGACGTTACCACGACATAGATGAATAATAATGAGATGAAAGCCCACCCGCCGCTATCCGCCGCATGTAAGCGCCTAATTTGTGATTGTGATGCGTTCGATTGTGCTGGAATGAAGTTCGAACTGAAATAAAGCCAAATTAAAGACGTTACCACGACATAGATGAATAATAATGAGTTGAAAGTCCCACCCTGCTGCTATCCGCCGCATGTATGCGCCTAATTTGTGATTGCGACGCGTTCGATTGTGCTGGAAAGAAGTTCGAAATGAAATAAAGCCAAATTGAAGACGTTACCACGACATAGATGAATAATAATGAGATGAAAACCCACTCGCCACTATCCGCCGCATGTAAGCGCCTAATTTGTGATTGTGATGCGTTTGATTGTGCTGCAATGAAGTTCGAACTGAAATAAAAACAAATTAAAGACGTTACCACGACATAGATGAATAATAATGAGATGAAAGCCCACCTGCCGCTATCCGCCGCATGTAAGCGCCTAATTTGTGATGCGTTCGACTGCGGTGGAAAGAAGTTCGAAATGAAATAAAGCCAAATTAAAGACGTTACCACGACATAGATGAATAATAATGAGATGAAAGCCCACCCGCCGCTATCCGCCACATGTAAGCGCCTAATTTGTGATTGCGATGCGTTCGATTGTGCTGGAAAGAAGTTCGAACAGAAATAAAGCCAAATTAAAGACGTTTCCACGACATAGATGAATAATAATGAGATGAAAGCCCACCTGCCGCTATCCGCCGCATGTAAGCGCCTAATTTGTGATTGTGATGCGTTCGATTGTGCGGTGGAATGAAGATCGAACTGAAAGAAAGCCAAATTAAAGACGTTACCACGACATAGATGAATAATAATGAGATCAAAGCGACTAATTTGTGATTGTGATGCGCTCGATTGTGCTGGAAAGAAGTTCGAACTGAAATAAAAACAAATTATAGACGTTACCACGACATAGATGAATAATAATGAGATGAATGCCCACCTGCCGCTATCCGCCGCATGTAAGCGCCTAATTTGTGATTGTGATGCGTTCGATTGCGGTGGAAAGAAGTTCGAACTGAAATAAAACCAAATTAAATATGTTACCACGACATAGATGAATAATAACGAGATGAAAGTCCACCCGCCACTATCCGCCGCATGTAAGAGCCTAAATTGTCATTGTGACGCGTTCGATTGCGGGAGATCAAGATTCGAAGTGAAATAAAGCCAAATTAAAGACGTTACCACGACATAGATGAATAATAATGAGTTGAAAGCCCACCTGCCGCTATCCGCCGCATGTAAGCGCCTAATTTGTGATTGGCGCGTTCGATTGCGGTGGACAAGAAGTTCGAACTGAAATGAAGCCAAATTAAAGACGTTACCACGACATAGATGAATAATAATGAGATGAAAGCCCACCTGCCGCTATCCGCCGCATGTAAGCGCCTAATTTGTGATTGCGACGCGTTCGATTGTGCTGGAAAGAAGTTCGAACTGAAATAAAGCCAAATTAAAGACGTTACCACGACATAGATGAATAATAATGAGATGAAAGTCCACCTGCCGCTATCCGCCGCATGTAAGCGCCTAATTTGTGATTGTGGCGCGTTCGATTGCGGGGGATCAAGATTCGACCTGAAATAAAGCCAAAATAAAGACGTTATCACGACATAGATGAATAATAATGAGTTGAAAGTCCACCTGCCACTATCCGCCGCATGTAAGCGCCTAATTTGTGATTGTGACGCGTTCGATTGTGCTGGAAAGAAGTTCGAACTGAAATAAAGCCAAATTAAAGACGTTACCACGACATAGATGAATAATAATGAGTTGAAAGTCCACCCGCCGCTATCCGCCGCATGTAAGCGCCTAATTTGTGATTGTGGCACGTTCGATTGCGGGGGATCAAGATTCGACCTGAAATAAAGCCAAAATAAAGACGTTATCACGACATAGATGAATAATAATGAGTTGAAAGTCCACCCGCCACTATCTGCCGCATGTAAGCGCCTAATTTGTGATTGCGACGCGTTCGATTGTGCTGGAAAGAAGTTCGAACTGAAATAAAGCCAAATTAAAGACGTTACCACGACATAGATGAATAATAATGAGTTGAAAGTCCACCCGCCGCTATCCGCCGCATGTAAGCGCCTAATTTGTGATTGCGACGCGTTCGATTGTGCTGGAAAGAAGTTCGAAATGAAATAAAGCCAAATTAAAGACGTTACGACGACATAGATGAATAATAATGAGATGAAAGCCCACCTGCCGCTATCCGCCGCATGTAAGCGCCTAATTTGTGATTGCGACGCGTTCGATTGTGCTGGAAAGAAGTTCGAACTGAAATAAAGCCAAATTAAAGACGTTACCACGACATAGATGAATAATAATGAGATGAAAGCCCACCTGCCGCTATCCGCCGCATGTAAGCGCCTAATTTGTGATTGCGACGCGTTCGATTGCGGGTGGGAAAGAAGTTCGAACTGAAATAAAGCCAAATTAAAGACGTTACCACGACATAGATGAATAATAATGAGATGAAAGCCCACCCGCCGCTATCCGCCGCATGTAAGCGCCTAATTTGTGATTGTGATGCGTTCGATTGTGCTGGAAAGAAGTTCGAACTGAAATAAAAACAAATTAAAGACGTTACCACGACATAGATGAATAATAATGAGATGAAAGCCCACCTGCCGCTATCCGCCGCATGTAAGCGCCTAATTTGTGATTGCGATGCGTTCGATTGTGCTGGAAAGAAGTTCGAACTGAAAGAAAGCCAAATTAAAGACGTTACCACGACATAGATGAATAATAATGAGATGAAAGTCCACCTGCCGCTATCCGCCGCATGTAAGCGCCTAATTTGTGATTGCTACGCGTTCGATTGCGGTGGAAAGAAGTTTGAACTGAAACAAAGCCAAATTAAAGACGCTACCATGAAATACATGAACAATAATGAGATGAAAGTCCTCCTGCCGCTATCCGCCGCATGTAAGCGCCTAATTTGTGATTGTGATGCGTTCGATTGCGGTGGAAAGAAGTTTGAACTGAAACAAAGCCAAATTAAAGACGTTACCAGGACATAGATGAATAATAATGAGATGAAAACCCACCCGCCACTATCCGCCGCATGTAAGCGCCTAATTTGTGATTGCAACGCGTTCGATTGCGCTGGAAAGCAGTTCGAAATGAAATAAAGCCAAATTAAAGACGTTACGACGACATAGATGAATAAGAATGAGATGAAAGTCCACCTGCCGCTATCCGCCGCATGTAAGCGCCTAATTTGTGATTGTGATGCGTTCGATTGTGCTGGAAAGAAGTTCAAACTGAAAGAAAGCCAAATTGAAGACGTTACCACGACCTAGATGAATAATAATGAGATGAACGTCCACCTGCCGCTATCCGCCGCATGTAAGCGCCTAATTTGTGATTGCTACGCGTTCGATTGCGGTGGAAAGAAGTTTCGAACTGAAACAAAGCCAAATTAAAGACGTTACCACGACATAGATGAATAATAATGAGATGAAAATCCCACCCTGCCGCTATCCGCCGCATGTAAGCGCCTAATTTGTGATTGTGATGCGTTCGATTGCGGTGGAAAGAAGTTTGAACTGAAACAAAGCCAAATTAAAGACGTTACCACGACATAGATGAATAATAATGAGATGAAAGCCCACCCGCCGCTATCCGCCGCATGTAAGCGCCTAATTTGTGATTGCGACGCGTTCGATTGCGGTGGAAAGAAGTTCGAAACTGAAATAAAGCCAAATTAAAGACGTTACCACGACATAGATGAATAATAATGAGATGAAAGTCCACCTGCCGCTATCCGCCGCATGTAAGCGCCTAATTTGTGATTGCGACGTGTTCGATTGTGCTGGAAAGACGTTACAACTGAAAAAAAGCCAAATTAAAGACGTTACCACGACATAGATGAATAATAATGAGATGAAAGCCCACCCGCCGCTATCCGCCGCATGTAAGCGCCTAATTTGTGATTGTGATGCGTTCGATTGTGCTGGAAATGAAGTTCGCACTGAAATAAAACAAATTAAAGACGTTACCACGACATAGATGAATAATAATGAGATGAAAGCCCACCTGCCGCTATCCGCCGCATGTAAGCGCCTAATTTGTGATTGTGATGCGTTCGATTGTGCGTGGAAAGAAGTTCGAACTGAAATAAAAGCCAAATTAAAGACGTTACCACGACATAGATGAATAATAATGAGATGAAAGCCCACCTGCCGCTATCCGCCGCATGTAAGCGCCTAATTTGTGATTGCGATGCGTTCGATTGTGCTGGAAAGAAGTTCGAAACTGAAAGAAAGCCAAATTAAAGACGTTACCACGACATAGATGAATAATAATGAGATGAAAGTCCACCTGCCGCTATCCGCCGCATGTAAGCGCCTAATTTGTGATTGTGATGCGTTCGATTGCGGGGAAAGAGTTCGAACTGAAAGAAAGCCAAATTAAAGACGTTACCACGACATAGATGAATAATAATGAGTTGAAAGTCCACCCGCCGCTATCCGCCGCATGTAAGCGCCTAATTTGTGATTGTGATGCGTTCGATTGCTGGGGGATGAAGATTCGAACTGAAATAAAGCCAAATTAAAGACGTTACCACGACATAGATGAATAATAATGAGATGAAAGTCCACCCGCCGCTATCCGCCGCATGTAAGCGCCTAATTTGTGATTGCGACGCGTTCGATTGTGCTGGAAAGAAGTTCGAACTGAAATAAAGCCAAATTAAAGACGTTACCACGACATAGATGAATAATAATGAGTTGAAAGTCCACCCGCTACTATCCGCCGCATGTATGCGCCTAATTTGTGATTGCGACGCGTTCGATTGTGCTGGAAAGAAGTTCGAACTGAAATAAAGCCAAATTAAAGACGTTACCACGACATAGATGAATAATAATGAGATGAAAGCCCACCTGCCGCTATCCGCCGCATGTAAGCGCCTAATTTGTGATTGCGACGCGTTCGATTGTGCTGGAAAGAAGTTCGAAACTGAAATAAAGCCAAATTAAAGACGTTACCACGACATAGATGAATAATAATGAGTTGAAAGTCCACCCGCCGCTATCCGCCGCATGTAAGCGCCTAATTTGTGATTGTGAGCGTTCGATTGCGTGGAATAAGATTCGAACTGAAATAAAGCCAAATAAATACGTTACCACGACATAGATGAATAATAATGAGTTGAAAGTCCACCCGCCACTATCCGCCGCATGTAAGCGCCTAATTTGTGATTGCGATGCGTTCGATTGTGCTGGAAAGAAGTTCGAACTGAAATAAAGCCAAATTAAAGACGTTACCACGACATAGATGAATAATAATGAGATGAAAGTCCACCCGCCGCTATCCGCCGCATGTAAGCGCCTAATTTGTGATTGTGACGCAATCGATTGCAGTGGAATGAAGTTCGAACTGAAATAAAGCCAAATTAAAGACGTTACCACGACATAGATGAATAATAATGAGATGAAAGTCCCACCCGCCGCTATCCGCCGCATGTAAGCGCCTAATTTGTGATTGCGACGCGTTCGATTGTGCTGGAAAGAAGTTCGAACTGAAATAAAGCCAAATTAAAGACGTTACCACGACATAGATGAATAATTATGAGATGAAAGTCCCACCCGCCGACTATCCGCCGCATGTAAGCGCCTAATTTGTGATTGCGACGCGTTCGATTGTGCTGGAAAGAAGTTCGAACTGAAATAAAGCCAAATTAAAGACGTTACCACGACATAGATGAATAATAATGAGATGAAAGCCCACCTGCCGCTATCCGCCGCATGTAAGCGCCTAATTTGTGATTGCGACGCGTTCGATTGTGCTGGAAAGAAGTTCGAACTGAAATAAAGCCAAATTAAAGACGTTACCACGACATAGATGAATAATAATGAGATGAAAGCCCACCTGCCGCTATCCGCCGCATGTAAGCGCCTAATTTGTGATTGCGACGCGTTCGATTGCGGGTGGAAAGAAGTTCGAACTGAAATAAAGCCAAATTAAAGACGTTACCACGACATAGATGAATAATAATGAGATGAAAGCCCACCCGCCGCTATCCGCCGCATGTAAGCGCCTAATTTGTGATTGTGATGCGTTCGATTGTGCTGGAATGAAGTTCGAACTGAAATAAAAGCCAAATTAAAGACGTTACCACGACATAGATGAATAATAATGAGATGAAAGCCCACCTGCCGCTATCCGCCGCATGTAAGCGCCTAATTTGTGATTGCGATGCGTTCGATTGTGCTGGAAAGAAGTTCGAACTGAAATAAAGCCAAATTAAAGACGTTACCACGACATAGATGAATAATAATGAGATGAAAGTCCACCTGCCGCTATCCGCCGCATGTAAGCGCCTAATTTGTGATTGCTACGCGTTCGATTGCGCTGGAAAGAAGTTCGAACTGAAATAAAGCCAAATTAAAGACGTTACCACGACATAGATGAATAATAATGAGATGAAAGTCCCACCCTGCCGCTATCCGCCGCATGTAAGCGCCTAATTTGTGATTGTGATGCGTTCGATTGCGGTGGAAAGAAGTTCGAACTGAAATAAAGCCAAATTAAAGACGTTACCACGACATAGATGAATAATAATGAGATGAAAAGCCCACCCGCCGCTATCCGCCGCATGTAAGCGCCTAATTTGTGATTGCAACGCGTTCGATTGCGGTGGAAAGAAGTTCGAACTGAAATAAAGCCAAATTAAAGACGTTACCACGACATAGATGAATAATAATGAGATGAAAGTCCACCTGCCGCTATCCGCCGCATGTAAGCGCCTAATTTGTGATTGTGATGCGTTCGATTGTGCTGGAAAGAAGTTCGAAACTGAAAGAAAGCCAAATTAAAGACGTTACCACGACATAGATGAATAATAATGAGATGAACGTCCCACCTGCCGCTATCCGCCGCATGTAAGCGCCTAATCTGTGATTGCTACGCGTTCGATTGCGGTGGAAAGAAGTTTGAACTGAAATAAAGCCAAATTAAAGACGTTACCACGACATAGATGAATAATAATGAGTTGAAAGTCCCACCTGCCGCTATCCGCCGCATGTAAGCGCCTAATTTGTGATTGTGATGCGTTCGATTGCGGTGGAAAGAAGTTCGAACTGAAAAAAGCCAAATTAAAGACGTTACCACGACATAGATGAATAATAATGAGATGAAAGTCCACCCTGCCGCTATCCGCCGCATGTAATCGCTAAATTTGGCACGCGGTCGATTGCGCTGGAAAGAAGTTCGAACTGAAATAAAGCCAAATTAAAGACGTTACCACGACATAGATGAATAATAATGAGATGAAAGTCCACCTGCCGCTATCCGCCGCATGTAAGCGCCTAATTTGTGATTGCGACGCGTTCGATTGTGCTGGAAAAAAGTTCGAACTAAAAAGAAGCCAAATTAAAGACGTTACCACGACATAGATGAATAATAATGAGATGAAAGCCCACCTGCCGCTATCCGCCGCATGTAAGCGCCTAATTTGTGATTGTGACGCGTTCGATTGTGCTGGAATGAAGTTCGAACTGAAATAAAGCCAAATTAAAGACGTTACCACGACATAGATGAATAATAATGAGATGAAAGCCCACCTGCCGCTATCCGCCGCATGTAAGCGCCTAATTTGTGATTGTGATGCGTTTCGATTGTGCGGTGGAAAGAAGTTCGAACTGAAATAAAAGCCAAATTAAAGACGTTACCACGACATAGATGAATAATATGAGATGAATGCCCACCTGCCGCTATCCGCCGCATGTAGCGCCTAATTTGTGATTGCGATGCGTTCGATTGTGCTGGAAAGAAGTTCGAAACTGAAAGAAAGCCAAATTAAAGACGTTACCACGACATAGATGAATAATAATGAGATGAAAGTCCACCCGCCACTATCTGCCGCATGTAAGCGCCTAATTTGTGATTGTGATGCGTTCGATTGTGCTGGAAAGAAGTTCGAAGTGAAATAAAGCCAAATTAAAGACGTTACCACGACATAGATGAATAATAATGAGATGAAAGCCCCCCGCATCGCCGCATAAGCGCCTAATTTGTGATTGTGATGCGTTCGATTGTGCTGGAATGAAGTTCGAACTGAAAGTAAAGCCAAATTAAAGACGTTACCACGACATAGATGAATAATAATGAGATGAAAGCCCACCTGCCGCTATCCGCCGCATGTAAGCGCCTAATTTGTGATGCGCGTTGTGCTGGAAAGAAGTTCGAAGTGAAATAAAGCCAAATTAAAGACGTTACCACGACATAGATGAATAATAATGAGATGAAAGCCCACCTGCCGCTATCCGCCGCATGTAAGCGCCTAATTTGTGATTGTGATGCGTTCGATTGTGCTGGAATGAAGTTCGAACTGAAATAAAGCCAAATTAAAGACGTTACCACGACATAGATGAATAATAATGAGATGAAAGCCCACCTGCCGCTATCCGCCGCATGTAAGCGCCTAATTTGTGATTGTGATGCGTTCGATTGTGCTGGAATGAAGTTCGAACTGAAATAAAGCCAAATTAAAGACGTTACCACGACATAGATGAATAATAATGAGATGAAAGCCCACCTGCCGCTATCCGCCGCATGTAAGCGCCTAATTTGTGATTGTGATGCGTTCGATTGTGCTGGAAAGAAGTTCGAACTGAAATAAAGCCAAATTAAAGACGTTACCACGACATAGATGAATAATAATGAGATGAAAGTCCACCCCCGCTACCCGCCGCATGTAAGCGCCTAATTTGTGATTGTGATGCGTTCGATTGCGCTGGAAAGAAGTTCGACTGAAATAAAGCCAAATTAAAGACGTTACCACGACATAGATGAATAATAATGAGATGAAAGTCCCACCTGCCGCTATCCGCCGCATGTAAGCGCCTAATTTGTGATTGTGATGCGTTCGATTGTGCTGGAATGAAGTTCGAACTGAAATAAAGCCAAATTAAAGACGTTACCACGACAAAGAGGAATAGTAATGAGATCAAAGCCCACCTGCCGCTATCTGCCGCATGTAAGCGCCTAATTTGTGATTGCGACGCATTCGATTGTGCTGGAAAGATGTTCGAACTGAAAGAATGCCAAATTAAAGACGTTACCACGACATAGACGAATAATAATGAGATCAAAGCCCACCTGCCGCTATCCGCCGCATGTAAGCGCCTAATTTGTGATTGTTATGCGTTCGATTGTGCTGGAATGAAGTTCGAAGTGAAATAAAAAGCCAAATTAAAGACGTTACCACGACATAGAGGAATAGTAATGAGATCAAAGCCCACCTGCCGCTATCTGCCGCATGTAAACGACTAATTTGTGATTGTTATGCGTTCGATTGTGCTGGAATGAAGTTCGAACTGAAATAAAGCCAAATTAAAGACGTTACCACGACATAGATGAATAATAATGAGATCAAATTAACCCGACGCTATCCACCGCATGTAAGCGCCTAATTTGTGATTGTGATGCGTTCGATTGTGCTGGAAAGAAGTTCGAACTGAAATAAAGCCAAATTAAAGACGTTACCACAACATAGATGAATAATAATGAGATGAAAGCCCACCTGCCGCTATCCGCCGCATGTAAGCGCCTAATTTGTCATTGCGACGCATTCGATTGTGCTGGAAAGATATTCGAACTGAAAGAAAGCCAAATTAAAGACGTTACCACGACATAGATGAATAATAATGAGATAAAAGCCCACCTGCCGCTATCCGCCGCATCTGCGCGCCTAATTTGTGATTGTGCTGGAATGAAGTTTGAACTGAAGTAAAGCCAAATTAAAGACGTTACCACGACATAGGTGAATAATAATGAGATGAAAGCCCACCTGCCGCTATCCGCCGCATGTAAGCGCCTAATTTGTGATTGTGCTGGAAAAAAGGTCGAACTGAAATAAAGCCAAATTAAAGACGTTACCACGACATAGATGAATAATAATGAGATGAAAGCCCACCTGCCGCTATCCGCCGCATGTAAGCGCCTAATTTGTGATTGTGCTGGAATGAAGTTCGAAGTGAAATAAAGCCAAATTAAAGACGTTTCCACGACCTAGATGAATAATAATGAGATCAAAGCCCACCTGCCGCTATCCGCCGCATGTAAGCGCCTAATTTGTGATTGTTATGCGTTCGATTGTGCTGGAATGAAGTTCGAAGTGAAATAAAAAGCCAAATTAAAGACGTTACCACGACATAGAGGAATAATAATGAGATCAAAGCCCACCTGCCGCTATCTGCCGCATGTAAGCGCCTAATTTGTGATTGCGACGCATTCGATTGTGCTGGAAAGATGTTCGAACTGAAAGAAAGCCAAATTAAAGACGTTACCACGACATAGATGAATAATAATGAGATCAAAGCCCACCTGCCGCTATCCGCCGCATGTAAGCGCCTAATTTGTGATTGTGATGCGTTCGATTGTGCTGGAATGAAGTTCGAACTGAAATAAAGCCAAATTAAAGACGTTACCACGACATAGATGAATAATAATGAGATGAAAGTCCACCTGCCGCTATCCGCCGCATGTAAGCGCCTAATTTGTGATTGTGATGCGTTCGATTGTGCTGGAAAGAAGTTCGAACTGAAATAAAGCCAAATTAAAGACGTTACCACGACATAGATGAATAATAATGAGATGAAAGCCCCCCTGCCGCTATCCGCCGCATGTAAGCGCCTAATTTGTGATTGGATGCGTTCGATTGTGCTGGAATGAAGTTCGAACTGAAATAAAGCCAAATTAAAGACGTTACCACGACATAGATGAATAATAATGAGATGAAAGCCCACCCGCCGCTATCCGCCGCATGTAAGCGCCTAATTTGTGATTGTGATGCGTTCGATTGTGCTGGAATGAAGTTCGAACTGAAATAAAGCCAAATTAAAGACGTTACCACGACATAGATGAATAATAATGAGATGAAAGCCCACCTGCCGCTATCCGCCGCATGTAAGCGCCTAATTTGTGATTGCGATGCGTTCGATTGTGCTGGAAAGATGTTCGAACTGAAATAAAGCCAAATTAAAGACGTTACCACGACATAGATGAATAATAATGAGATGAAAGCCCACCTGCCGCTATCCGCCGCATGTAAGCGCCTAATTTGTGATTGCGACGCGTTCGATTGTGCTGGAAAGAAGTTCGAACTGAAAGAAAGCCAAATTAAAGACGTTACCACGACATAGATGAATAATAATGAGATGAAAGCCCACCTGCCGCTATCCGCCGCATGTAAGCGCCTAATTTGTGATTGTGATGCGTTCGATTGTGCTGGAATGAAGTTCGAACTGAAATAAAGCCAAATTAAAGACGTTACCACGACATAGATGAATAATAATGAGATCAAAGCGACTAATTTGTGATTGTGATGCGATCGATTGTGCTGGAATGAAGTTCGAACTGAAATAAAGCCAAATTAAAGACGTTACCACGACATAGATGAATAATAATGAGATCAAAGCCCACCTGCCGCTATCCGCCGCATGTAAGCGCCTAATTTGTGATTGTGATGCGTTCGATTGTGCTGGAAAGAAGTTCGAACTGAAATAAAGCCAAATTAAAGACGTTACCACGACATAGATGAATAATAATGAGATGAAAGCCCACCTGCCGCTATCCGCCGCATGTAAGCGCCTAATTTGTGATTGCGACGCGTTCGATTGTGCTGGAAAGAAGTTCGAACTGAAATAAAGCCAAATTAAAGACGTTACCACGACATAGATGAATAATAATGAGATGAAAGCCCACCTGCCGCTATCCGCCGCATGTAAGCGCCTAATTTGTGATTGTGATGCGTTCGATTGTGCTGGAATGAAGTTCGAACTGAAATAAAAGCCAAATTAAAGACGTTACCACGACATAGATGAATAATAATGAGATGAAAGCCCACCTGCCGCTATCCGCCGCATGTAAGCGCCTAATTTGTGATTGTGATGCGTTCGATTGTGCTGGAAAGAAGTTCGAACTGAAATAAAGCCAAATTAAAGACGTTACCACGACATAGATGAATAATAATGAGATGAAAGCCCACCTGCCGCTATCCGCCGCATGTAAGCGCCTAATTTGTGATTGTGATGCGTTCGATTGTGCTGGAATGAAGTTCGAACTGAAATAAAGCCAAATTAAAGACGTTACCACGACATAGATGAATAATAATGAGATGAAAGCCCACCTGCCGCTATCCGCCGCATGTAAGCGCCTAATTTGTGATTGTGACGCGTTCGATTGCGTGGAATGAAGTTCGAACTGAAATAAAGCCAAATTAAAGACGTTACCACGACATAGATGAATAATAATGAGATGAAAGCCCACCTGCCGCTATCCGCCGCATGTAAGCGCCTAATTTGTGATTGCGACGCGTTCGATTGTGCTGGAAAGAAGTTCGAAACTGAAATAAAGCCAAATTAAAGACGTTACCACGACATAGATGAATAATAATGAGATGAAAGCCCACCTGCCGCTATCCGCCGCATGTAAGCGCCTAATTTGTGATTGTGACGCGTTCGATTGTGCTGGAATGAAGTTCGAACTGAAATAAAGCCAAATTAAAGACGTTACCACGACATAGATGAATAATAATGAGATGAAAGCCCACCCTGCCGCTATCCGCCGCATGTAAGCGCCTAATTTGTGATTGCGACGCGTTCGATTGTGCTGGAAAGAAGTTCGAACTGAAATAAAGCCAAATTAAAGACGTTACCACGACATAGATGAATAATAATGAGATGAAAGCCCACCTGCCGCTATCCGCCGCATGTAAGCGCCTAATTTGTGATTGTGATGCGTTCGATTGTGCTGGAATGAAGTTCGAACTGAAATAAAGCCAAATTAAAGACGTTACCACGACATAGATGAATAATAATGAGATGAAAGCCCACCTGCCGCTATCCGCCGCATGTAAGCGCCTAATTTGTGGTGCGATTGTGCTGGAAAGAAGTTCGAACTGAAATGAAGCCAAATTAAAGACGTTACCACGACATAGATGAATAATAATGAGATGCAAAGCGCCTAATTTGTGATTGTGAGCGTTCGATTGTGCTGGAAAGAAGTTCGAACTGAAATAAAGCCAAATTAAAGACGTTACCACGACATAGATGAATAATAATGAGATGAAAGCCCACGCGCTATCCGCCGCATGTAAGCGCCTAATTTGTGATTGTGATGCGTTCGATTGTGCTGGAAAGAAGTTCGAACTGAAATAAAGCCAAATTAAAGACGTTACCACGACATAGATGAATAATAATGAGATGAAAGCCCACCTGCCGCTATCCGCCGCATGTAAGCGCCTAATTTGTGATTGTGATGCATTTCGATTGTGCTGGAAAGAAGTTCGAACTGAAATAAAGCCAAATTAAAGACGTTACCACGACATAGATGAATAATAATGAGATCAAAGCCCACCTGCCGCTATCCGCCGCATGTGATGCGAGCGACTGAAAAAAGCCAAATTAAAGACGTTACCACGAAATAGATGAATATTATGAGATGAAAGCCCACCTGCCGCTATCCGCCGCATGTAAGCGCCTAATTTGTGATTGCGACGCGTTCGATTGTGCTGGAATGAAGTTCGAACTGAAATAAAGCCAAATTAAAGACGTTACCACGACATAGATGAATAATAATGAGATGAAAGCCCACCTGCCGCTATCCGCCGCATGTAAGCGCCTAATTTGTGATTGTGATGCGTTCGATTGTGCTGGAAAGAAGTTCGAACTGAAATAAAGCCAAATTAAAGACGTTACCACGACATAGATGAATAATAATGAGATGAAAGCCCACCTGCCGCTATCCGCCGCATGTAAGCGCCTAATTTGTGATTGTGATGCGTTCGATTGTGCTGGAAAGAAGTTCGAACTGAAAGAAAGCCAAATTAAAGACGTTACCACGACATAGATGAATAATAATGAGATGAAAGCCCACCTGCCGCTATCCGCCGCATGTAAGCGCCTAATTTGTGATTGTGATGCGTTCGATTGTGCTGGAATGAAGTTCGAACTGAAATAAAGCCAAATTAAAGACGTTACCACGACATAGATGAATAATAATGAGATCAAAGCCCACCTGCCGCTATCCGCCGCATGTAAGCGCCTAATTTGTGATTGTGATGCGTTCGATTGCTGGAAAGAAGTTCGAACTGAAATAAAGCCAAATTAAAGACGTTACCACGACATAGATGAATAATAATGAGATGAAAGCCCACCTGCCGCTATCCGCCGCATGTAAGCGCCTAATTTGTGATTGTGATGCGTTCGATTGTGCTGGAATGAAGTTCGAACTGAAATAAAGCCAAATTAAAGACGTTACCACGACATAGATGAATAATAATGAGATGAAAGTCCACCGCCGCTATCCGCCGCATGTAAGCGCCTAATTTGTGATTGTGATGCGTTCGATTGTGCTGGAATGAAGTTCGAACTGAAATAAAGCCAAATTAAAGACGTTACCACGACATAGATGAATAATAATGAGATCAAAGCGCCGCTATCCGCCGCATGTAAGCGCCTAATTTGTGATTGTGCTGGAAAGAAATTCGAACTGAAATGAAAGCCAAATTAAAGACGTTACCACGACATAGATGAATAATAATGAGATGAAAGCCCACCTGCCGCTATCCGCCGCATGTAAGCGCCTAATTTGTGATTGCGACGCGTTCGATTGTGCTGGAAAGAAGTTCGAACTGAAATAAAGCCAAATTAAAGACGTTACCACGACATAGATGAATAATAATGAGATGAAAGCCCACCTGCCGCTATCCGCCGCATGTAAGCGCCTAATTTGTGATTGTGCTGGAAAGAAGTTCGAACTGAAATAAAGCCAAATTAAAGACGTTACCACGACATAGATGAATAATAATGAGATGAAAGCCCACCTGCCGCTATCCGCCGCATGTAAGCGCCTAATTTGTGATTGTGATGCGTTCGATTGTGCTGGAAAGAAGTTCGAACTGAAATAAAGCCAAATTAAAGACGTTACCACGACATAGATGAATAATAATGAGATGAAAGCCCACCTGCCGCTATCCGCCGCATGTAAGCGCCTAATTGTTATGTGATGCGTTCGATTGTGCTGGAATGAAGTTCGACTGAAATGAAGCCAAATTAAAGACGTTACCACGACATAGATGAATAATAATGAGATCAAAGCGCCTAATTTGTGATTGTGATGCGTTCGATTGTGCTGGAAAGAAGTTCGAACTGAAAGAAAGCCAAATTAAAGACGTTACCACGACATAGATGAATAATAATGAGATGAAAGCCCACCCTGCCGCTATCCGCCGCATGTAAGCGCCTAATTTGTGATTGTGATGCGTTCGATTGTGCTGGAAAGAAGTTCGAACTGAAATAAAGCCAAATTAAAGACGTTACCACGACATAGATGAATAATAATGAGATGAAAGCCCACCTGCCGCTATCCGCCGCATGTAAGCGCCTAATTTGTGTGGATTGTGCTGGAAGAAGTTCGAACTGAAATAAAGCCAAATTAAAGACGTTACCACGACATAGATGAATAATAATGAGATGAAAGCCCACCTGCCGCTATCCGCCGCATGTAAGCGCCTAATTTGTGATTGTGATGCGTTCGATTGTGCTGGAATGAAGTTCGAACTGAAATAAAAGCCAAATTAAAGACGTTACCACGACATAGATGAATAATAATGAGATCAAAGCCCACGCCGCTATCCGCCCTGTGCATTGTGATGCGTTCGATTGTGCTGGAATGAAGTTCGAACTGAAATAAAGCCAAATTAAAGACGTTACCACGACATAGATGAATAATAATGAGATGAAAGCCCACCTGCCGCTATCCGCCGCATGTAAGCGCCTAATTTGTGATTGTGATGCGTTCGATTGCGTGGAAAGAAGTTCGAACTGAAATAAAGCCAAATTAAAGACGTTACCACGACATAGATGAATAATAATGAGATGAAAGCCCACCTGCCGCTATCCGCCGCATGTAAGCGCCTAATTTGTGATTGTGATGCTTCGATTGTGCTGGAAAGAAGTTCGAACTGAAATAAAGCCAAATTAAAGACGTTACCACGACATAGATGAATAATAATGAGATGAAAGCCCACCTGCCGCTATCCGCCGCATGTAAGCGCCTAATTTGTGTTGGAGCGTTCGATTGTGCTGGAAATGAAGTTCGAACTGAAATAAAGCCAAATTAAAGACGTTACCACGACATAGATGAATAATAATGAGATGAAAGCCCACCTGCCGCTATCCGCCGCATGTAAGCGCCTAATTTGTGATTGTCATGCGTTGATTGTGCTGGAATGAAGTTCGAACTGAAATAAAGCCAAATTAAAGACGTTACCACGACATAGATGAATAATAATGAGATCAAAGCCAACCTGCCGCTATCCGCCGCATGTAAGCGCCTAATTTGTGATTGTGATGCGTTCGATTGCTGAAAAGAAGTTCGAACTGAAATAAAGCCAAATTAAAGACGTTACCACGACATAGATGAATAATAATGAGATCAAAGCCCACCTGCCGCTATCCGCCGCATGTAAGCGCCTAATTTGTGATTGTGATGCGTTCGATTGTGCTGGAATGAAGTTCGAACTGAAATAAAGCCAAATTAAAGACGTTACCACGACATAGATGAATAATAATGAGATGAAAGCCCACCTGCCGCTATCCGCCGCATGTAAGCGCCTAATTTGTGATTGCGAGCGTTCGATTGTGCTGGAATGAAGTTCGAACTGAAATAAAGCCAAATTAAAGACGTTACCACGACATAGATGAATAATAATGAGATGAAAGCCCACCTGCCGCTATCCGCCGCATGTAAGCGCCTAATTTGTGATTGTGACGCGATCGATTGTGCTGGAAAGAAGTTCGAACTGAAATAAAGCCAAATTAAAGACGTTACCACGACATAGATGAATAATAATGAGATGAAAGCCCACCTGCCGCTATCCGCCGCATGTAAGCGCCTAATTTGTGATTGTATGCGTTCGATTGTGCTGGAATGAAGTTCGAACTGAAATGAAAGCCAAATTAAAGACGTTACCACGACATAGATGAATAATAATGAGATCAAAGCCCACCTGCCGCTATCCGCCGCATGTAAGCGCCTAATTTGTGATTGTGATGCGTTCGATTGCGGTGGAAAGAAGTTCGAACTGAAATAAAGCCAAATTAAAGACGTTACCACGACATAGATGAATAATAATGAGATCAAAGCCCACCTGCCGCTATCCGCCGCATGTAAGCGCCTAATTTGTGATTGTGATGCGTTCGATTGTGCTGGAAAGAAGTTCGAACTGAAATAAAGCCAAATTAAAGACGTTACCACGACATAGATGAATAATAATGAGATGAAAGCCCACCTGCCGCTATCCGCCGCATGTAAGCGCCTAATTTGTGATTGCGACGCGTTCGATTGTGCTGGAATGAAGTTTCGAACTGAAATAAAGCCAAATTAAAGACGTTACCACGACATAGATGAATAATAATGAGATGAAAGCCCACCTGCCGCTATCCGCCGCATGTAAGCGCCTAATTTGTGATTGTGAGCGTTCGATTGTGCTGGAAAGAAGTTCGAACTGAAATAAAGCCAAATTAAAGACGTTACCCACGACATAGATGAATAATAATGAGATGAAAGCCCACCTGCCGCTATCCGCCGCATGTAAGCGCCTAATTTGTGATTGTGATGCGTTCGATTGCGTGGAAAGAAGTTCGAACTGAAATAAAGCCAAATTAAAGACGTTACCACGACATAGATGAATAATAATGAGATGAAAGCCCACCTGCCGCTATCCGCCGCATGTAAGCGCCTAATTTGTGATTGTGATGCGTTCGATTGTGCTGGAAAGAAGTTCGAACTGAAATAAAGCCAAATTAAAGACGTTACCACGACATAGATGAATAATAATGAGATGAAAGCCCACCTGCCGCTATCCGCCGCATGTAAGCGCCTAATTTGTGATTGGATGCTTCGATTGTGCTGGAATGAAGTTCGAACTGAAATAAAGCCAAATTAAAGACGTTACCACGACATAGATGAATAATAATGAGATGAAAGTCCCACCTGCCGCTATCCGCCGCATGTAAGCGCCTAATTTGTGATTGTCGATGCGTTCGATTGTGCTGGAAGAAGTTCGAACTGAAATGAAGCCAAATTAAAGACGTTACCACGACATAGATGAATAATAATGAGATCAAAGCCCCCCTGCCGCTATCCGCCGCATGTAAGCGCCTAATTTGTGATTGTGATGCGTTCGATTGTGCTGGAAAGAAGTTCGAACTGAAATAAAGCCAAATTAAAGACGTTACCACGACATAGATGAATAATAATGAGATCAAAGCCCACCTACCGCTATCCGCCGCATGTAAGCGCCTAATTTGTGATTGTGATGCGTTCGATTGTGCTGGAAAGAAGTTCGAACTGAAATAAAGCCAAATTAAAGACGTTACCACGACATAGATGAATAATAATGAGATGAAAGCCCACCTGCCGCTATCCGCCGCATGTAAGCGCCTAATTTGTGATTGCGACGCGTTCGATTGTGCTGGAATGAAGTTCGAACTGAAATAAAGCCAAATTAAAGACGTTACCACGACATAGATGAATAATAATGAGATGAAAGTCCCACCTGCCGCTATCCGCCGCATGTAAGCGCCTAATTTGTGATTGGACGTTCGATTGTGCTGGAAATGAAGTTCGAACTGAAAGAAAGCCAAATTAAAGACGTTACCACGACATAGATGAATAATAATGAGATGAAAGCCCGCTGCCGCTATCCGCCGCATGTAAGCGCCTAATTTGTGATTGTGCTGGAAAGAAGTTCGAACTGAAATGAAGCCAAATTAAAGACGTTACCACGACATAGATGAATAATAATGAGATCAAAGCGCCTAATTTGTGATTGTGATGCGTTCGATTGTGCTGGAAGAAGTTCGAACTGAAATGAAGCCAAATTAAAGACGTTACCACGACATAGATGAATAATAATGAGTTAAAAATCCACCGCCGCTATCCGCCGCATGTAAGCGCCTAATTTGTGATTGTGACGTTCGATTGTGCTGGAATGAAGTTCGAACTGAAATAAAGCCAAATTAAAGACGTTACCACGACATAGATGAATAATAATGAGATGAAAACCCCCTGCCGCTATCCGCCGCATGTAAGCGCCTAATTTGTGATTGCGACGCGTTCGATTGTGCTGGAAAGATGTTCGAACTGAAATAAAGCCAAATTAAAGACGTTACCACGACATAGATGAATAATAATGAGATGAAAGCCCCCCTGCCGCTATCCGCCGCATGTAAGCGCCTAATTTGTGATTGTGCTGGAATGAAGTTCGAACTGAAATAAAGCCAAATTAAAGACGTTACCACGACATAGATGAATAATAATGAGATGAAAGCCCACCTGCCGCTATCCGCCGCATGTAAGCGCCTAATTTGTGATTGTGATGCGTTCGATTGTGCTGGAATGAAGTTCGAACTGAAATAAAGCCAAATTAAAGACGTTACCACGACATAGATGAATAATAATGAGATCAAAGCCCACCTGCCGCTATCCGCCGCATGTAAGCGCCTAATTTGTGATTGTGATGCATTTGATTGCGGTGGAAAGAAGTTCGAACTGAAATAAAGCCAAATTAAAGACGTTACCACGACATAGATGAATAATAATGAGATCAAAGCCCACCTGCCGCTATCCGCCGCATGTAAGCGCCTAATTTGTGATTGTGATGCATTTCGATTGTGCTGGAATGAAGTTCGAACTGAAATAAAGCCAAATTAAAGACGTTACCACGACATAGATGAATAATAATGAGATGAAAGCCCACCTGCCGCTATCCGCCGCATGTAAGCGCCTAATTTGTGATTGTGATGCGTTCGATTGTGCTGGAATGAAGTTCGAACTGAAATAAAGCCAAATTAAAGACGTTACCACGACATAGATGAATAATAATGAGATTAAAGCCCACCTGCCGCTATCCGCCACATGTAAGCGCCTAATTTGTGATTGTGACGTGATCGATTGTGCTGGAAAGAAGTTCGAACTGAAATGAAGCCAAATTAAAGACGTTACCACGACATAGATGAATAATAATGAGATGAAAGCCCACCCTGCCGCTATCCGCCGCATGTAAGCGCCTAATTTGTGATTGCGATGCATTTCGATTGTGCTGGAAAGAAGTTCGAACTGAAATAAAGCCAAATTAAAGACGTTACCACGACATAGATGAATAATAATGAGATCAAAGCCCACCTGCCGCTATCCGCCGCATGCATGCGCCTAATTTGTGATTGTGATGCGTTTCGATTGTGCTGGAAATGAAGTTCGAACTGAAATAAAGCCAAATTAAAGACGTTACCACGACATAGATGAATAATAATGAGATGAAAGCCCACCTGCCGCTATCCGCCGCATGTAAGCGCCTAATTTGTGGTTGCGACGCGTTCGATTGTGCTGGAATGAAGTTCGAACTGAAATAAAGCCAAATTAAAGACGTTACCACGACATAGATGAATAATAATGAGATGAAAGTCCACCTGCCGCTATCCGCCGCATGTAAGCGCCTAATTTGTTTTTGTCATGCGTTCGATTGTGCTGGAATGAAGTTCTAACTGAAATGAAGCCAAATTAAAGACGTTACCACGACATAGATGAATAATAATGAGATCAAAGCCCACCTGCCGCTATCCGCCGCATGTAAGCGCCTAATTTGTGATTGTGATGCATTCGATGTGCTGGAAAGAAGTTCGAACTGAAATAAAGCCAAATTAAAGACGTTACCACGACATAGATGAATAATAATGAGATCAAAGCCCACCTGCCGCTATCCGCCGCATGTATGCGCCTAATTTGTGATTGTGATGCATTTGATTGTGGTGGAAAGAAGTTCGAACTGAAATAAAGCCAAATTAAAGACGTTACCACGACATAGATGAATAATAATGAGATGAAAGCCCACCTGCCGCTATCCGCCGCATCTGCGCGCCTAATTTGTGATTGCGACGCGTTCGATTGTGCTGGAATGAAGTTCGAACTGAAATAAAGCCAAATTAAAGACGTTACCACGACATAGATGAATAATAATGAGATGAAAAGTCCCACCTGCCGCTATCCGCCGCATGTAAGCGCCTAATTTGTGATTGTGCTGGAATGAAGTTCGAACTGAAAGAAAGCCAAATTAAAGACGTTACCACGACATAGATGAATAATAATGAGATGAAAGCCCACCTGCCGCTATCCGCCGCATGTAAGCGCCTAATTTGTGATTGTGCTGGAAAGAAGTTCGAATTGAAATGAGGCCAAATTAAAGACGTTACCACGACATAGATGAATAATAATGAGATCAAAGCGCCTAATTTGTGATTGTGATGCGTTCGATTGTGCTGGAACGAAGTTCGAATTGAAATGAGGCCAAATTAAAGACGTTACCACGACATAGATGAATAATAATGAGATCAAAGCGCCTAATTTGTGATTGTGATGCGTTCGATTGTGCTGGAATGAAGTTCGAACTGAAATAAAGCCAAATTAAAGACGTTACCACGACATAGATGAATAATAATGTGTTAAAAATCCATCCGCCGCTATCCGCCGCATGTAAGCGCCTAATTTGTGATTGTGACGTCATCGATTGTGCTGGAATGAAGTTCGAACTGAAATAAAGCCAAATTAAAGACGTTACCACGACATAGATGAATAATAATGAGATGAAAGCCCACCTGCCGCTATCCGCCGCATGTAAGCGCCTAATTTGTGATTGCGACGCGTTTCGATTGTGCTGGAAAGATGTTCGAACTGAAATAAAGCCAAATTAAAGACGTTACCACGACATAGATGAATAATAATGAGATGAAAGCCCCCCTGCCGCTATCCGCCGCATGTAAGCGCCTAATTTGTGATTGTGCTGGAATGAAGTTCGAACTGAAATAAAGCCAAATTAAAGACGTTACCACGACATAGATGAATAATAATGAGATGAAAGCCCACCTGCCGCTATCCGCCGCATGTAAGCGCCTAATTTGTGATTGTGATGCGTTCGATTGTGCTGGAATGAAGTTCGAACTGAAATAAAGCCAAATTAAAGACGTTACCACGACATAGATGAATAATAATGAGATCAAAGTCCACCCGCCGCTATCCGCCGCATGCAAGCGCCAATTTTTGATTGTGATGCGTTCGATTGTGCTGGAATTAAGTTCGAACTGAAATAAAGCCAAATTAAAGACGTTACCACGACATACATGATTAATAAGCGCCTAATTTGTGATTGTCATGCGTTCGATTGTGCTGGAATGAAGTTCGAACTGAAAGAAAGCCAAATTAAAGACGTTACCACGACATAGATGAATAATAATGAGTTGAAAATCCACCCGCCGCTATCCGCCGCATGTAAGCGCCTAATTTGTGATTGTGACGTGATCGATTGTGCTGGAAAGACGTTCGAACTGAAATGAAGCCAAATTAAAGACGTTACCACGACATAGATGAATAATAATGAGAGTTCGAAGTTCGAACTGAAAGAAAGCCAAATTAAAGACGTTACCACGACATAGATGAATAATAATGAGATGAAAGCCCACCTGCCGCTATCCGCCGCATGTAAGCGCCTAATTTGTGATTGTGCTGGAATGAAGTTCGAACTGAAATAAAGCCAAATTACAGACGTTTCCACGACATAGATGAATAATAATGAGATCAAAGCCCACCTGCCGCTATCCGCCGCATGTAAGCGCCTAATTTGTGATTGTTATGCGTTCGATTGTGCTGGAATGAAGTTCGAAGTGAAATAAAAAGCCAAATTAAAGACGTTACCACGACATAGATGAATAATAATGAGGTGAAAGCCCACCTGCCGCTATCCGCCGCATGTAAGCGCCTAATTTGTGATTGCGACTCATTCGATTGTGCTGGAAAGATGTTCGAACTGAAAGAAAGCCAAATTAAAGACGTTACCACGACATAGATGAATAATAATGAGATGAAAGCCCACATGCCGCTATCCGCCGCATCTATTTCTGCATCAATTTGTGATTGTGCTGGAATGAAGTTCGAACTGAAATAAAGCCAAATTAAAGACGTTTCCACGACATAGAGGAATAGTAATGAGATCAAAGCCCCCCTGCCGCTATCTGCCGCGTGTAAGCGACTAATTTGTGATTGTTATGCTTTCGGTTATGCTGGAATGAAGTTCGAAGTGAAATAAAAAGCCAAATTAAAGACGTTACCACGACATAGAGGAATAGTAATGAGATCAAAGTCCACCTGCCGCTATCTGCCGCATGTAAGCGACTAATTTGTGATTGTGACGCCTTCGATTGTGCTGGAATGAAGTTCGAACTGAAATAAAGCCAAATTAAAGACGTTACCACGACATAGATGAATAATAATGAGATCAAAGCGAATAATTTGTGATTGTGATGCGTTCGATTGTGCTGGAATGAAGTTCGAAGTGAAATAAAGCCAAATTAAAGACGTTTCCACGACATAGATGAATAATAATGAGATCAAAGCCCACCTGCCGCTATCCGCCGCATGTAAGCGCCTAATTTGTGATTGTGATGCGTTCGATTGTGCTGGAATGAAGTTCGAACTGAAAGAAAGCCAAATTAAAGACGTTACCACGACATAGATGAATAATAATTAGATGAAAGCCCACTTGCCGCTATCTGCCACATGTAAGCGCCTAATTTGTGATTGTGCTGGAATGAAGTTCGAAGTGAAATAAAGCCAAATTAAAGACGTTTCCACGACATAGATGAATAATAATGAGATGAAAGCCCACCTGCCGCTATCCGCCGCATGTAAGCGCCTAATTTGTGATTGTGATGCGTTCGATTGTGCTGGAATGAAGTTCGAACTGAAATAAAGCCAAATTAAAGACGTTACCACGAAATAGATGAATAATAATGAGATCAAAGTCCACCCGCCGCTATCCGCCGCATGCAAGCGCCAAATTTTTAATTGTGATGCGTTCGATTGTGCTGGAATGAAGTTCGAACTGAAATAAAGCCAAATTAAAGACGTTACCACGACATAGATGAATTAATAAGCGCCTAATTTGTGATTGTGATGCGTTCGATTGTGCTGGAATGAAGTTCGAACTGAAAGAAAGCCAAATTAAAGACGTTACCACAACATAGATGAATAATAATGAGTTGAAAATCCACCCGCCGCTATCCGCCGCATGTAAGCGCCTAATTTGTGATTGGGACGTGATCGATTGTGCTGGAAAGACGTTCGAACTGAAATGAAGCCAAATTAAAGACGTTACCACGACATAGATGAATAATAATGAGAGTTCGAAGTTCGAACTGAAAGAAAGCCAAATTAAAGACGTTACCACGACATAGATGAATAATAATGAGATGAAAGCCCACCTGCCGCTATCCGCCGCATCTGCGCGCCTAATTTGTGATTGTGCTGGAATGAAGTTCGAACTGAAATAAAGCCAAATTACAGACGTTTCCACGACATAGACGAATAATAATGAGATCAAAGCCCACCTGCCGCTATCCGCCGCAAGTAAGCGCCTAATTTGTGATTGTTATGCGTTCGATTGTGCTGGAATGAAGTTCGAAGTGAAATAAAAAGCCAAATTAAAGACGTTACCACGACATAGATGAATAATAATGAGATGAAAGCCCACCTGCCGCTATCCGCCGCATGTAAGCGCCTAATTTGTGATTGCGACTGCATTCGATTGTGCTGGAAAGATGTTCGAACTGAAAGAAAGCCAAATTAAAGATGTTACCACGACATAGATGAATAATAATGAGATGAAAGCCCACATGCCGCTATCCGCCGCATCTAGTTTCGCATCAATTTGTGATTGTGCTGGAATGAAGTTCGAACTGAAATAAAGCCAAATTAAAGACGTTACCACGACATAGAGGAATAATAATGAGATCAAAGCCCCCCTGCCGCTATCCGCCGCATGTAAGCGCCTAATTTGTGATTGTTATGCGTTCGATTGTGCTGGAATGAAGTTCGAAGTGAAATAAAAAGCCAAATTAAAGACGTTACCACGACATAGAGGAATAGTAATGAGATCAAAGCCCACGTGCCGCTATCTGCCGCATGTAAGCGACTAATTTGTGATTGTGATGCGTTCGATTGTGCTGGAATGAAGTTCGAACTGAAATAAAGCCAAATTAAAGACGTTACCACGACATAGATGAATAATAATGAGATCAAAGCGACTAATTTGTGATTGTGATGCGTTCGATTGTGCTGGAATGAAGTTCGAAGTGAAATAAAGCCAAATTAAAGACGTTACCACGACATAGATGAATAATAATGAGATGAAAGCCCACCTGCCGCTATCCGCCGCATGTAAGCGCCTAATTTGTGATTGTGATGCGTTCGATTGTGCTGGAATGAAGTTCGAACTGAAAGAAAGCCAAATTAAAGACGTTACCACGACATAGATGAATAATAATGAGATGAAAGCCCACCTGCCGCTATCCGCCGCATGTAAGCGCCTAATTTGTGATTGTGTGCTGGAATGAAGTTCGAAGTGAAATAAAGCCAAATTAAAGACGTTACCACGACATAGATGAATAATAATGAGATGAAAGCCCACCTGCCGCTATCCGCCGCATGTAAGCGCCTAATTTGTGATTGTGATGCGTTCGATTGTGCTGGAATGAAGTTCGAACTGAAATAAAAGCCAAATTAAAGACGTTACCACGAAATAGATGAATAATAATGAGATGAAAGCCACCTGCCGCTATCCGCCGCATGTAAGCGCCTAATTTGTGATTGTGACGCGTTCGATTGTGCTGGAATGAAGTTCGAACTGAAATAAAGCCAAATTAAAGACGTTACCACGACATAGATGAATAATAATGAGATCAAAGCCCCCTGCGCTATCCGCCGCATGTAGCGCCTAATTGTGATGCGTTCGATTGTGCTGGAATGAAGTTCGAAGTGAAATAAAGCCAAATTAAAGACGTTACCACGACATAGATGAATAATAATGAGATCAAAGCCCACCTGCCGCTATCCGCCGCATGTAAGCGCCTAATTTGTGATTGTGATGCGTTCGATTGTGCTGGAAAGAAGTTCGAACTGAAAGAAAGCCAAATTAAAGACGTTACCACGACATAGATGAATAATAATGAGATGAAAGCCCACCTGCCGCTATCCGCCACATGTAAGCGCCTAATTTGTGTGACGTCGATGTGCTGGAATGAAGTTCGAAGTGAAATAAAGCCAAATTAAAGACGTTACCACGACATAGATGAATAATAATGAGATGAAAGCCCACCTGCCGCTATCCGCCGCATGTAAGCGCCTAATTTGTGATTGTGATGCGTTCGATTGTGCTGGAATGAAGTTCGAAGTGAAATAAAAAGCCAAATTAAAGACGTTACCACGACATAGAGGAATAATAATAAGATCAAAGCCCACCTGCCGCTATCCGCCGCATGTAAGCGCCTAATTTGTGATTGCGACTCATTCGATTGTGCTGGAAAGATGTTCGAACTGAAAGAAAGCCAAATTAAAGACGTTACCACGACATAGATGAATAATAATGAGATGAAAGCCCACCTGCCGCTATCCGCCGCATCTGCGCGCCTAATTTGTGATTGTGCTGGAATGAAGTTCAAACTGAAATAAAGCCAAATTAAAGACGTTACCACGACATAGACGAATAATAATGGGAACAAAGCCCACCTGCCGCTGTCCGCCGCATGTAAGCGCCTAATTTGTGATTGTAATGCGTTCGATTGTGCTGGAATGAAGTTCGAACTGAAAGAAAGCCAAATTAAAGACGTTACCACGACATAGATGAATAATAATGAGATGAAAGCTCGCTTGCCGCTTTCCGCCGCATGTAAGCGCCTAATTTGTGATTGTGATGCGTTCGATGGTGCTGGAAAGAAGTTCGAACTGAAAGAAAGCCAAATTAAAGACGTTACCACGACATAGATGAATAATAATGAGTTGAAAGACCACCCGCCGCTATCCGCCGCATGTAAGCGCCTAATTTGTGATTGTGACGTGTTCGATTGTGCTGTAATGAAGTTCGAAGTGAAATAAAAAGCCAAATTAAAGACGTTACCACGACATAGATGAATAATAATGAGGTCAAAGCCCACCTGCCGCTATCCGCCGCATGTAAGCGCCTAATTTGTGATTGTGACGTGTTCGATTGTGCTGTAATGAAGTTCGAAGTGAAATAAAAAGCCAAATTAAAGATGTTACCACGACATAGATGAATAATAATGAGATGAAAGCCCACATGCCGCTATCCGCCGCATCTATTTCTGCATCAATTTGTGATTGTGCTGGAATGAAGTTCGAACTGAAATAAAGCCAAATTAAAGACGTTACCACGACATAGATGAATAATAATGAGATCAAAGCGAATAATTTGTGATTGTTATGCGTTCGATTGTGCTGGAATGAAGTTCGAAGTGAAATAAAGCCAAATTAAAGACGTTTCCACGACATAGATGAATAATAATGAGATCAAAGCCCACCTGCCGCTATCCGCCGCATGTAAGCGCCTAATTTGTGATTGTGATGCGTTCGATTGTGCTGGAATGAAGTTTGAACTGAAGTAAAGCCAAATTAAAGACGTTACCACGACATAGATGAATAATAATGAGTTGAAAGCCCACCCGCCGCTATCCGCCGCATGTAAGCGCCTAATTTGTGATTGTGCTGGAAAGATGTTCGAACTGAAAGAAAGCCAAATTAAAGACGTTACCACGACATAGATGAATAATAATTAGATGAAAGCCCACCTGTCGCTATCTGCCACATGTAAGCGCCTAATTTGTGATTGTGCTGGAATGAAGTTCGAAGTGAAATAAAGCCAAATTAAAGACGTTTCCACGACATAGATGAATAATAATGAGATCAAAGCCCACCTGCCGCTATCCGCCGCATGTAAGCGCCTAATTTGTGATTGTTATGCGTTCGATTGTGCTGGAATGAAGTTCGAAGTGAAATAAAAAGCCAAATTAAAGACGTTACCACGACATAGAGGAATAATAATGAGATCAAAGCCCACCTGCCGCTATCCGCCGCATGTAAGCGCCTAATTTGTGATTGCGACTCATTCGATTGTGCTGGAAAGATGTTCGAACTGAAAGAAAGCCAAATTAAAGACGTTACCACGACATAGATGAATAATAATGAGATGAAAGCCCACCTGCCGCTATCCGCCGCATCTGCGCGCCTAATTTGTGATTGTGCTGGAATGAAGTTCGAACTGAAAGAAAGCCAAATTAAAGACGTTACCACGACATAGATGAATAATAATGAGATGAAAGCCCACCTGCCGCTATCCGCCGCATGTAAGCGCCTAATTTGTGATTGTGATGCGTTCGATTGTGCTGGAAAGAAGTTCGAACTGAAAGAAAGCCAAATTAAAGACGTTACCACGACATAGATGAATAATAATGAGTTGAAAGACCACCCGCCGCTATCCGCCGCATGTAAGCGCCTAATTTGTGATTGTGATGCATTTGATTGCGGTGGAAAGAAGTTCGAACTGAAATAAAGCCAAATTAAAGACGTTACCACGACACAGATGAATAATAATGTGTTAAAAATCCATCCGCCGCTATCCCCCGCATGTAAGCGCCTAATTTGTGATTGTGACGTGATCGATTGTGCTGGAATGAAGTTCGAACTGAAATAAAGCCAAATTAAAGACGTTACCACGAAATACATGAATAATAATGAGATGAAAGTCCACCCACCGCTATCCGCCGCATGTAAGCGCCTAATTTGTGATTGTTATGCGTTCGATTGTGCTGGAATGAAGTTCGAAGTGAAATAAAGCCAAATTAAAGACGTTACCACGACATAGAGGAATAATAATGAGATCGAAGCGCCTAATTTGTGATTGTGACGTGATCGATTGTGCTGGAATGAAGTTCGAACTGAAATAAAGCCAAATTAAAGACGTTACCACGACATAGATGAATAATAATGAGATGAAAGTCCACCCGCCGCTATCCGCCGCATGTAAGCGCCTAATTTGTAATTGGGATGCGTTCGATTGTGCTGGAAAGAAGTTCGAACTGAAAGAAAGCCAAATTAAAGACGTTACCACAACATAGATGAATAATAATGAGATAAAACCCACCTGCCGCTATCCGCCGCATGTAGCGCCTAATTTGTGATTGAGCTTCGATTGCTGGAATGAAGTTCGAACTGAAATAAAGCCAAATTAAAGACGTTACCACGACATAGATGAATAATAATGAGATCAAAGCCCACCTGCCGCTATCCGCCGCATGTAAGCGCCTAATTTGTGATTGTGATGCGTTCGATTGTGCTGGAATGAAGTTCGAAGTGAAATAAAAAGCCAAATTAAAGACGTTACCACGACATAGATGAATAATAATGAGATGAAAGCCCACCTGCCGCTATCCGCCGCATGTAAGCGCCTAATTTGTGATTGTGATGCGTTCGATTGTGCTGGAATGAAGTTCGAACTGAAATGAAGCCAAATTAAAGACGTTACCACGACATAGATGAATAATAATGAGATGAAAGTCCACCTGCCGCTATCCGCCGCATGTAAGCGCCTAATTTGTGATTGTGACGCGTTCGATTGTGCTGGAATGAAGTTCGAACTGAAAGAAAGCCAAATTAAAGACGTTACCACGACATAGATGAATAATAATGAGATGAAAGCCCACCCGCCGCTATCCGCCGCATGTAAGCGCCTAATTTGTGATTGTGATGCGTTCGATTGTGCTGGAAAGAAGTTCGAACTGAAATAAAGCCAAATTAAAGACGTTACCACGACATAGATGAATAATAATGAGATCAAAGCCCACCTGCCGCTATCCGCCGCATGTAAGCGCCTAATTTGTGATTGTGATGCGTTCGATTGTGCTGGAATGAAGTTCGAACTGAAATAAAGCCAAATTAAAGACGTTACCACGACATAGATGAATAATAATGAGATGAAAGCCCACCTGCCGCTATCCGCCGCATGTAAGCGCCAAATTTGTGGTTCGATTGTGCTGGAATGAAGTTCGAACTGAAATAAAGCCAAATTCAAGACGTTACCACGACATAGATGAATAATAATGAGATGAAAGCCCACCTGCCGCTATCCGCCGCATGTAAGCGCCTAATTTGTGATTGTGATGCGTTCGATTGTGCTGGAATGAAGTTCGAACTGAAATAAAGCCAAATTAAAGACGTTACCACGACATAGATGAATAATAATGAGATGAAAGCCCACCCTGCCGCTATCCGCCGCATGTAAGCGCCTAATTTGTGATTGTGATGCGTTCGATTGTGCTGGAAAGAAGTTCGAACTGAAAGAAAGCCAAATTAAAGACGTTACCACGACATAGATGAATAATAATGAGATGAAAGCCCACCCTGCCGCTATCCGCCGCATGTAAGCGCCTAATTTGTGATTGTGAGCGTTCGATTGTGCTGGAAAGAAGTTCGAACTGAAATAAAGCCAAATTAAAGACGTTACCACGACATAGATGAATAATAATGAGATGAAAGCCCACCTGCCGCTATCCGCCGCATGTAAGCGCCTAATTTGTGATTGTGATGCGTTCGATTGTGCTGGAAAGAAGTTCGAACTGAAATAAAGCCAAATTAAAGACGTTACCACGACATAGATGAATAATAATGAGATGAAAGCCCACCTGCCGCTATCCGCCGCATGTAAGCGCCTAATTTGTGATTGCGACGCGTTCGATTGTGCTGGAATGAAGTTCGAACTGAAATAAAGCCAAATTAAAGACGTTACCACGACATAGATGAATAATAATGAGATGAAAGTCCACCTGCCGCTATCCGCCGCATGTAAGCGCCTAATTTGTGATTGTGATGCGTTCGATTGTGCTGGAATGAAGTTCGAACTGAAATAAAGCCAAATTAAAGACGTTACCACGACATAGATGAATAATAATGAGATGAAAGCTCGCTTGCCGCTATCCGCCGCATGTAAGCGCCTAATTTGTGATTGTGATGCGTTCGATTGTGCTGGAAAGAAGTTCGAACTGAAATAAAGCCAAATTAAAGACGTTACCACGACATAGATGAATAATAATGAGTTAAAAATCCATCCGCCGCTATCCGCCGCATGTAAGCGCCTAATTTGTGATTGTGATGCGTTCGATTGTGCTGGAATGAAGTTCGAACTGAAATAAAGCCAAATTAAAGACGTTACCACGACATAGATGAATAATAATGAGATGAAAGCCACCCGCCGCTATCCGCCGCATGTAAGCGCCTAATTTGTGATTGTGATGCGTTCGATTGTGCTGGAATGAAGTTCGAACTGAAATAAAGCCAAATTAAAGACGTTACCACGACATAGATGAATAATAATGAGATGAAAGCCCACCCGCCGCTATCCGCCGCATGTTCGCGCCTAATTTGTGGATCGATTGTGCTGGAATGAAGTTCGAACTGAAATAAAGCCAAATTCAAGACGTTACCACGACATAGATGAATAATAATGAGATGAAAGCCCACCTGCCGCTATCCGCCGCATGTAAGCGCCTAATTTGTGATTGTGATGCGTTCGATTGTGCTGGAATGAAGTTCGAACTGAAATAAAGCCAAATTAAAGACGTTACCACGACATAGATGAATAATAATGAGATGAAAGCCCACCTGCCGCTATCCGCCGCATGTAAGCGCCTAATTTGTGATTGTGATGCGTTCGATTGTGCTGGAATGAAGTTCGAACTGAAATAAAGCCAAATTAAAGACGTTACCACGACATAGATGAATAATAATGAGATGAAAGCCCACCTGCCGCTATCCGCCGCATGTAAGCGCCTAATTTGTGATTGTGATGCGTTCGATTGTGCTGGAATGAAGTTCGAACTGAAAAAAAAGCCAAATTAAAGACGTTACCACGACATAGATGAATAATAATGAGATCAAAGCCCACCTGCCGCTATCCGCCGCATGTAAGCGCCTAATTTGTGATTGTGATGCGTTCGATTGTGCTGGAATGAAGTTCGAACTGAAATAAAGCCAAATTAAAGACGTTACCACGACATAGATGAATAATAATGAGATGAAAGCCCACCTGCCGCTATCCGCCGCATGTAAGCGCCAAATTTGTGGTTCGATTGTGCTGGAATGAAGTTCGAACTGAAATAAAGCCAAATTAAAGACGTTACCACGACATAGATGAATAATAATGAGATGAAAGCCCACCTGCCGCTATCCGCCGCATGTAAGCGCCTAATTTGTGATTGTGATGCGTTCGATTGTGCTGGAATGAAGTTCGAACTGAAATAAAGCCAAATTAAAGACGTTACCACGACATAGATGAATAATAATGAGATGAAAGCCCACCTGCCGCTATCCGCCGCATGTAAGCGCCTAATTTGTGATTGTGATGCGTTCGATTGTGCTGGAAAGAAGTTCGAACTGAAAGAAAGCCAAATTAAAGACGTTACCACGACATAGATGAATAATAATGAGATGAAAGCCCACCCGCCGCTATCCGCCGCATGTAAGCGCCTAATTTGTGATTGTGATGCGTTCGATTGTGCTGGAAAGAAGTTCGAACTGAAATAAAGCCAAATTAAAGACGTTACCACGACATAGATGAATAATAATGAGATGAATGCCCACCTGCCGCTATCCGCCGCATGTAAGCGCCTAATTTGTGATTGTGATGCGTTTGATTGCAGGGGAAAGAAGTTCGACCTGACATAAAGCCAAATTGAAGACGTTACCACGACATAGATGAATAATAATGAGATCAAAGCCCCCCTGCCGCTATCCGCCGCATGTACGCGCCTAATTTGTGATTGTGACGCGTTCGATTGTGCTGGAATGAAGTTCGAACTGAAATAAAGCCAAATTAAAGACGTTACCACGACATAGATGAATAATAATGAGATGAAAGCCCACCTGCCGCTATCCGCCGCATGTAAGCGCCTAATTTGTGATTGTGATGCGTTCGATTGTGCTGGAATGAAGTTCGAACTGAAATAAAGCCAAATTAAAGACGTTACCACGACATAGATGAATAATAATGAGATGAAAGCCCACCTGCCGCTATCCGCCGCATGTAAGCGCCTAATTTGTCAGTGTGATGCGTTCGATTGTGCTGGAAAGAAGTTCGAACTGAAATAAAGCCAAATTAAAGACGTTACCACGACATAGATGAATAATAATGAGATGAAAATCCACCGCCGCTATCCGCCGCATGTAAGCGCCTAATTTGTGATTGTGATGCGTTCGATTGTGCTGGAATGAAGTTCGAACTGAAATAAAGCCAAATTAAAGACGTTACCACGACATACATGAATAATAATGAGATGAAAATCCACCCGCCGCTATCCGCCGCATGTAAGCGCCTAATTTGTGATTGTGATGCGTTCGATTGTGCTGGAATGAAGTTCGAAGTGAAATAAAGCCAAATTAAAGACGTTACCACGACATAGATGAATAATAATGAGATGAAACCCCCCCGCTATCCGCCGCATGTAAGCGCCTAATTTGTGATTGTGAGCGTTCGATTGTGCTGGAATGAAGTTCGAACTGAAATAAAGCCAAATTAAAGACGTTACCACGACATAGATGAATAATAATGAGATGAAAGCCCACCTGCCGCTATCCGCCGCATGTAGCGCCTAATTTGTGATTGTGCTGGAATGAAGTTCGAACTGAAATAAAGCCAAATTAAAGACGTTACCACGACATAGATGAATAATAATGAGATGAAAGCCCACCTGCCGCTATCCGCCGCATGTAAGCGCCTAATTTGTGATTGTGATGCGTTTCGATTGTGCTGGAATGAAGTTCGAAGTGAAATAAAGCCAAATTAAAGACGTTACCACGACATAGATGAATAATAATGAGATCAAAGCCCACCTGCCGCTATCCGCCGCATGTAAGCGCCTAATTTGTGATTGTGATGCGTTCGATTGTGCTGGAATGAAGTTCGAACTGAAATAAAGCCAAATTAAAGACGTTACCACGACATAGATGAATAATAATGAGATGAAAGACCACCTGCCGCTATCCGCCGCATGTAAGCGCCTAATTTGTGATTGTGCTGGAAAGAAGTTCGAACTGAAATAAAGCCAAATTAAAGACGTTACCACGAAATACATGAATAATAATGAGATGAAAGTCCACCCACCGCTATCCGCCGCATGTAAGCGCCTAATTTGTGATTGTGACGCGTTCGATTGTGCTGGAATGAAGTTCGAACTGAAATAAAGCCAAATTAAAGACGTTACCACGACATAGATGAATAATAATGAGTTGAAAGACCACCCGCCGCTATCCGCCGCATGTAAGCGCCTAATTTGTGATTGTGATGTGTTCGATTGTGCTGGAAAGAAGTTCGAACTGAAATGAAGCCAAATTAAAGACGTTACCACGACATAGATGAATAATAATGAGATGAAAGCTCGCTTGCCGCTATCCGCCGCATGTAAGCGCCTAATTTGTGATTGTGATGCGTTCGATGGTGCTGGAAAGAAGTTCGAACTGAAAGAAAGCCAAATTAAAGACGTTACCACGACATAGATGAATAATAATGAGTTGAAAGCGCCTAATTTGTGATTGTGATGCGTTCGATTGTGCTGGAATGAAGTTTGAACTGAAGTAAAGCCAAATTAAAGACGTTACCACGACATAGATGAATAATAATGAGATGAAAGCCCACCTGCCGCTATCCGCCGCATGTAAGCGCCTAATTTGTGATTGTGCTGGAAAAAAGTTCGAACTGAAAGAAAGCCAAATTAAAGACGTTACCACGACATAGATGAATAATAATGAGATCAAAGCGCCTAATTTGTGATTGTGATGCGTTCGATTGTGCTGGAATGAAGTTTGAACTGAAGTAAAGCCAAATTAAAGACGTTACCACGAAATACATGAATAATAATGAGATCAATGCCCACCTGCCGCTATCCGCCACATGTAAGCGCCTAATTTGTGATTGTGCTGGAATGAAGTTCGAAGTGAAATAAAAAGCCAAATTAAAGACGTTACCACGACATAGAGGAATAATAATGAGATCAAAGCCCACCTGCCGCTATCCGCCGCATGTAAGCGCCTAATTTGTGATTGTGATGCGTTCGATTGTGCTGGAATGAAGATCGAACTGAAATAAAACCAAATTAAAGACGTTACCACGACATAGATAAATAATAATGAGATCAAAGCGACTAATTTGTGATTGTGATGCGTTCGATTGCGCTGGAAAGAAGTTCGAACTGACATAAAGCCAAATTAAAGACGTTAACACGAAATACATGAATAATAATGAGTTGAAAATCCACCCGCCGCTATCCGCCGCATGTAAGCGCCTAATTTGTGATTGTGACGCGTTCGATTGCGGTGGAAAGAAGTTCGAAGTGAAAGAAAGCCAAATTAAAGACGTTACCACGACATAAATGAATAATAATGAGATCAAAGCGCCTAATTTGTCATTGCGACGTGTTCGATTATGCTGGAATGAGGTTCGAACTGAAATAAAGCCAAATTAAAGACGTTACCACGACATAGATGAATAATAATGAGATGAAAGCCCACCTGCCGCTATCCGCCGCATGTAAGCGCCTAATTTGTGATTGTGCTGGAAAGTAGTTCGAACTGAAATAAAGCCAAATTAAAGACGTTACCACGACATAGATGAATAATAATGAGATCAAAGCCCACCTGCCGCTATCCGCCGCATGTAAGCGCCTAATTTGTGATTGCTATGCGTTCGATTGTGCTGGAATGAAGTTCGAACTGAAATAAAGCCAAATTAAAGACGTTACCACGACAAAGATGAATAATAATTAGATCAAAGCCCACCTGCCGCTATCCGCCGCATGTAAGCGCCTAATTTGTGATTGTTATGCGTTCGATTGTGCTGGAATGAAGTTCGACCTGAAATAAAGCCAAATTAAAGACGTTACCACGAAATACATGAATAATAATGAGATGAAAGTCCACCCACCTCTATCCGCCGCATGTAAGCGCCTAATTTGTGATTGTTATGCGTTCGATTGTGCTGGACTGAAGTTCGAAGTGAAATAAAGCCAAATTGAAGACGTTACCACGACATAGATGAATAATAATGAGATCAAAGTGCCTAATTTGTCATTGTGATGCGTTTGATTGTGCTGGAATGAAGTTCGAACTGAAATGAAGCCGAATTAAAGACGTTACCACGACATAGATGAATAATAATGAGATGAAAGCTCGCTTGCCGCTATCCGCCGCATGTAAGCGCCTAATTTGTGATTGTGATGCGTTCGATGGTGCTGGAAAGAAGTTCGAACTGAAAGAAAGCCAAATTAAAGACGTTACCACGACATAGATGAATAATAATGAGTTGAAAGCGCCTAATTTGTGATTGTGATGCGTTCGATTGTGCTGGAATGAAGTTTGAACTGAAGTAAAGCCAAATTAAAGACGTTACCACGACATAGATGAATAATAATGAGATGAAAGCCCACCTGCCGCTATCCGCCGCATGTAAGCGCCTAATTTGTGATTGTGCTGGAAAAAAGTTCGAACTGAAAGAAAGCCAAATTAAAGACGTTACCACGACATAGATGAATAATAATGAGATCAAAGCGCCTAATTTGTGATTGTGATGCGTTCGATTGTGCTGGAATGAAGTTCGAACTGAAAGTAAAGCCAAATTAAAGACGTTACCACGAAATACATGAATAATAATGAGATCAATGCCCACCTGCCGCTATCCGCCGCATGTAAGCGCCTAATTTGTGATTGTGCTGGAATGAAGTTCGAAGTGAAATAAAAAGCCAAATTAAAGACGTTACCACGACATAGATGAATAATAATGAGATGAAAGCCCACCTGCCGCTATCCGCCGCATGTAAGCGCCTAATTTGTGATTGTGATGCGTTCGATTGTGCTGGAAAGAAGTTCGAACTGAAATAAAGCCAAATTAAAGACGTTACCACGACATAGATAATAATAGATGAAACCCCCCTGCGCATCCGCAGTAAGCGCTTAATTTGTGATTGTGATGCGTTCGATTGTGCTGGAATGAAGTTCGAACTGAAATAAAGCCAAATTAAAGACGTTACCACGAAATAGATGAATAATAATGAGATGAAAGTCCACCCTGCCGCTATCCGCCGCATGTAAGCGCCTAATTTGTGATTGTGACGCGTTCGATTGTGCTGGAAAGAAGTTCGAAGTGAAATAAAGCCAAATTAAAGACGTTACCACGACATAGATGAATAATAATGAGATCAAAGCGCCTAATTTGTCATTGTGACGCGTTCGATTGTGCTGGAATGAAGTTCGAACTGAAATAAAGCCAAATTAAAGACGTTACCACGACATAGATGAATAATAATGAGATGAAAGCCCACCTGCCGCTATCCGCCGCATGTAAGCGCCTAATTTGTGATTGGATGCTTCGATTGTGCTGGAATGAAGTTCGAACTGAAATAAAGCCAAATTAAAGACGTTACCACGACATAGATGAATAATAATGAGATGAAAGCCCACCTGCCGCTATCCGCCGCATGTAAGCGCCTAATTTGTGATTGTATGCGTTCGATTGTGCTGGAATGAAGTTCGAACTGAAATAAAGCCAAATTAAAGACGTTACCACGACATAGATGAATAATAATGAGATGAAAGCCCACCCTGCCGCTATCCGCCGCATGTAAGCGCCTAATTTGTGATTGTGAGCGTTCGATGTGCTGGAAAGAAGTTCGAACTGAAATAAAGCCAAATAAAGACGTTACCACGACATAGATGAATAATAATGAGATGAAAGCCACCTGCCGCTATCCGCCGCATGTAAGCGCCTAATTTGTGATTGTGATGCGTTCGATTGTGCTGGAAAGAAGTTCGAACTGAAATAAAGCCAAATTAAAGACGTTACCACGACATAGATGAATAATAATGAGATGAAAGTCCACCCTGCCGCTATCCGCCGCATGTAAGCGCCTAATTTGTGATTGTGATGCGTTCGATTGTGCTGGAATGAAGTTCGAACTGAAATAAAGCCAAATTAAAGACGTTACCACGACATAGATGAATAATAATGAGATCAAAGCCCACTGCCGCTATCTGCGCATGTGCGCTAATGTGTGTCGATTGTGCTGGAATGAAGTTCGAACTGAAATAAAGCCAAATTAAAGACGTTACCACGACATAGATGAATAATAATGAGATGAAAGCCCACCCTGCCGCTATCCGCCGCATGTAAGCGCCTAATTTGTGATTGTGATGCGTTCGATTGTGCTGGAAAGAAGTTCGAACTGAAATAAAGCCAAATTAAAGACGTTACCACGACATAGATGAATAATAATGAGATGAAAGCCCACCTGCCGCTATCCGCCGCATGTAAGCGCCTAATTTGTGATTGTGATGCGTTCGATTGTGCTGGAAGAAGTTCGAACTGAAATAAAGCCAAATTAAAGACGTTACCACGACATAGATGAATAATAATGAGATCAAAGCGCCTAATTTGTGATTGTGATGCGTTCGATTGTGCTGGAATGAAGTTCGAACTGAAATAAAGCCAAATTAAAGACGTTACCACGACATAGATGAATAATAATGAGATGAAAGCCCACCGCCGCTATCCGCCGCATGTAAGCGCCTAATTTGTGATTGTGATGCGTTCGATTGTGCTGGAATGAAGTTCGAACTGAAATAAAGCCAAATTAAAGACGTTACCACGACATAGATGAATAATAATGAGATGAAAGCCCACCCTGCCGCTATCCGCCGCATGTAAGCGCCTAATTTGTGATGCGTTCGATTGTGCTGGAATGAAGTTCGAACTGAAATAAAGCCAAATTAAAGACGTTACCACGACATAGATGAATAATAATGAGATGAAAGCCCACCTGCCGCTATCCGCCGCATGTAAGCGCCTAATTTGTGATTGTGGTCGATTGTGCTGGAATGAAATTCGAACTGAAATAAAAGCCAAATTAAAGACGTTACCACGACATAGATGAATAATAATGAGATCAAAGCGCCTAATTTGTGATTGTGATGCGTTCGATTGTGCTGGAATGAAGTTCGAACTGAAATAAAGCCAAATTAAAGACGTTACCACGACATAGATGAATAATAATGAGATGAAAGCCCACCCGCCGCTATCCGCCGCATGTAAGCGCCTAATTTGTGATTGTGATGCGTTCGATTGTGCTGGAATGAAGTTCGAACTGAAAGAAAGCCAAATTAAAGACGTTACCACGACATAGATGAATAATAATGAGATGAAAGCCCACCCGCCCTATCCGCCGCATGTAAGCGCCTAATTTGTGATTGTGCTGGAATGAAGTTCGAACTGAAATAAAGCCAAATTAAAGACGTTACCACGACATAGATGAATAATAATGAGATCAAAGCGCCTAATTTGTGATTGTGATGCGTTCGATTGTGCTGGAAAGAAGTTCGAACTGAAATAAAGCCAAATTAAAGACGTTACCACGACATAGATGAATAATAATGAGATGAAAGCCCACCTGCCGCTATCCGCCGCATGTAAGCGCCTAATTTGTGATTGTGAGCGTTCGATTGTGCTGGAATGAAGTTCGAACTGAAATAAAGCCAAATTAAAGACGTTACCACGACATAGATGAATAATAATGAGATGAAAGCCCACCTGCCGCTATCCGCCGCATGTAAGCGCCTAATTTGATTGAGCTTGATTGCTGGAATGAAGTTCGAACTGAAATAAAGCCAAATTAAAGACGTTACCACGACATAGATGAATAATAATGAGATGAAAGCGCCTAATTTGTGATTGTGATGCGTTCGATTGTGCTGGAAAGAAGTTCGAACTGAAATAAAGCCAAATTAAAGACGTTACCACGACATAGATGAATAATAATGAGATGAAAGCCCACCTGCCGCTATCCGCCGCATGTAAGCGCCTAATTTGTGATTGTGATGCGTTCGATTGTGCTGGAATGAAGTTCGAACTGAAATAAAGCCAAATTAAAGACGTTACCACGACATAGATGAATAATAATGAGATGAAAGCCCACCCTGCCGCTATCCGCCGCATGTAAGCGCCTAATTTGTGGTTCGATTGTGCTGGAATGAAGTTCGAACTGAAATAAAGCCAAATTAAAGACGTTACCACGACATAGATGAATAATAATGAGATGAAAGCCCACCCTGCCGCTATCCGCCGCATGTAAGCGCCTAATTTGTGATTGTGATGCGTTCGATTACTGGAATGAAGTTCGAACTGAAATAAAGCCAAATTAAAGACGTTACCACGACATAGATGAATAATAATGAGATGAAAGCCCCCTGCCGCTATCCGCCGCATGTAAGCGCCTAATTTGTGATTGTGATGCGTTCGATTGTGCTGGAATGAAGTTCGAACTGAAATAAAGCCAAATTAAAGACGTTACCACGACATAGATGAATAATAATGAGATGAAAGCCGACCCTGCCGCTATCCGCCGCATGTAAGCGCCTAATTTGTGATTGTGACGCGTTCGATTGTGCTGGAAATGACGTTCGAACTGAAATAAAGCCAAATTAAAGACGTTACCACGACATAGATGAATAATAATGAGATGAAAGCCACCCGCCGCTATCCGCCGCATGTAAGCGCCTAATTTGTGATTGTGATGCGTTCGATTGTGCTGGAAAGAAGTTCGAACTGAAATAAAGCCAAATTAAAGACGTTACCACGACATAGATGAATAATAATGAGATGAAAGCCCACCTGCCGCTATCCGCCGCATGTAAGCGCCTAATTTGTGATTGTGCGTGACTGGAAAGAAGTTCGAACTGAAATAAAGCCAAATTAAAGACGTTACCACGACATAGATGATAATAGATAAGCGCCTAATTTGTGATTGTGATGCGTTCGATTGTGCTGGAAAGAAGTTCGAACTGAAATAAAGCCAAATTAAAGACGTTACCACGACATAGATGAATAATAATGAGATGAAAGCCCACCTGCCGCTATCCGCCGCATGTAAGCGCCTAATTTGATGTGATGCGTTGATGGCTGGAATGAAGTTCGAACTGAAATAAAGCCAAATTAAAGACGTTACCACGACATAGATGAATAATAATGAGATGAAAGCCCACCTGCCGCTATCCGCCGCATGTAAGCGCCTAATTTGTGATTGTGATGCGTTCGATTGTGCTGGAATGAAGTTCGAACTGAAATAAAGCCAAATTAAAGACGTTACCACGACATAGATGAATAATAATGAGATGAAAGCCACCCTGCCGCTATCCGCCGCATGTAAGCGCCTAATTTGTGATTGTGATGCGTTCGATTGTGCTGGAATGAAGTTCGAACTGAAATAAAGCCAAATTAAAGACGTTACCACGACATAGATGAATAATAATGAGATGAAAGCCACCTGCCGCTATCCGCCGCATGTAAGCGCCTAATTTGTGATTGTGACTGCGTTCGATTGTGCTGGAAAGAAGTTCGAAGTGAAATGAAAGCCAAATTAAAGACGTTACCACGACATAGATGAATATAATGAAGCGCCTAATTTGTGATTGTGATGCGTTCGATTGTGCTGGAATGAAGTTCGAACTGAAATAAAGCCAAATTAAAGACGTTACCACGACATAGATGAATAATAATGAGATGAAAGCCCACCTGCCGCTATCCGCCGCATGTAAGCGCCTAATTTGTGATTGTGATGCGTTCGATTGTGCTGGAATGAAGTTCGAACTGAAATAAAGCCAAATTAAAGACGTTACCACGACATAGATGAATAATAATGAGATGAAAGCCCACCTGCCGCTATCCGCCGCATGTAAGCGCCTAATTTGTGATTGTGACGCGTTCGATTGTGCTGGAAAGAGTTCGAACTGAAATAAAGCCAAATTAAAGACGTTACCACGACATAGATGAATAATAATGAGATGAAAGCCCACCTGCCGCTATCCGCCGCATGTAAGCGCCTAATTTGTGATTGTGAGCGTTCGATTGTGCTGGAATGAAGTTCGAACTGAAATAAAGCCAAATTAAAGACGTTACCACGACATAGATGAATAATAATGAGATGAAAGCGCCTAATTTGTGATTGTGACGCGTTCGATTGTGCTGGAAAGAAGTTCGAACTGAAATAAAGCCAAATTAAAGACGTTACCACGACATAGATGAATAATAATGAGATGAAAGCCCACCTGCCGCTATCCGCCGCATGTAAGCGCCTAATTTGTGATTGTGCTGGAATGAAGTTCGAACAGAAATAAAGCCAAATTAAAGACGTTACCACGACATAGATGAATAATAATGAGATAAAGCGCCTAATTTGTGATTGTGAGCGTGATCGATTGTGCTGGAAAGACGTTCGAACTGAAATGAAAGCCAAATTAAAGACGTTACCACGAAATAGATGAATAATAATGAGATGAAAGCCCACCTGCCGCTATCCGCCGCATGTAAGCGCCTAATTTGTGATTGTGCTGGAATGAAGTTCGAACTGAAATAAAACCATATTAAAGACGTTACCACGACATACATGATTAATAAGTGCCTAATTTGTGATTGTCATGTGTTCGATTGTGCTGGAATGAAGTTCGAACTGAAAGAAAGCCAAATTAAAGACGTTACCACGACATAGATGATTAATGAGCGCCTAATTTGTGATTTTGACGCGTTCGCTTGTGCTGGAATGAAGTTCGAAATGAAAGAAAGCCAAATTAAAGACGTTACCACGACATAGATGAATAATAATGAGATGAAAGCACCCCTGCCGCTATCCGCCGCATGTAAGCGCCTAATTTGTGATTGTGCTGGAATGACGTTTGAACTGAAATAAAGCCAAATTAAAGACGTTACCACGACATAGATGAATAATAATGAGTTGAAAGTCCACCCGCCGCTATCCGCCGCATGTAAGCGCCTAATTTGTGATTGTGATGCGTTTGATTGTGCTGGAATGAAGTTTGAACTGAAATAAAGCCAAATTAAAGACGTTACCACGACATAGATGAATAATAATGAGATCAAAGCCCCCCTGCCGCTGTCCGCCGCATGTAAGCGCCTAATTTGTGATTGTGACGTGATCGATTGTGCTGGAAAGAAGTTCGAACTGAAAGAAAGCCAAATTAAAGACGTTACCACGACATAGATGAATAACAATGAGAGGAAAGCCCACCTGCCGCTATCCGCCGCATGTAAGCGCCTAATTTGTGATTGTGCTGGAAAGAAGTTTGAACTGAAATAAAGCCAAATTAAAGACGTTACCACGACATAGATGAATAATAATAAGATCAATACCCCCCTTGATGCTATCCGCCGCATGTAAGCGCCTAATTTGTCAGTTTGATGCGTTCGATTGCGGTGGAAAGAAGTTCGAACTGAAATAAAGCCAAATTAAAGACGTTACCACGACATAGGTGAATAATAATGAGTTGAAAGTCCACCTGCCGCTATCCGCCGCACGTAAACGCCTAATTTGTGACTGTGATGCGTTCGATTACAGTGGAATGAAGTTCGAACTGAAATAAAGCCAAATTAAAGACGTTACCACGAAATAGATGAATAATAATGAGATCAAAGTCCACCCGCCGCTATCCGCCGCATGCAAGCGCCAAATTTTTGACTGTGATGCGTTCCATTGTGCTGGAATGAAGTTCGAACTGAAATAAAGCCAAATTAAAGACGTTACCACGACAAAGATGAATAATAATGAGTTGAAAGTCCACCCCCCTATCCGCCGCATGTAAGCGCCTAATTTGTGATTGTGATGCGTTCGATTGCGCGGTGGAAAGAAGTTCGAACTGAAAGAAAGCCAAATTAAAGACGTTACCACGACATAGATGAATAATAATGAGATGAAAGCCCATCTGCCGCTATCCGCCGCATGTAAGCGCCTAATTTGTGATTGTGATGCCTTCGATTGCGGTGGAAAGAAGTTCTAACTGAAAGAAAGCCAAATTAAAGACGTTACCACGACATAGATGAATAATAATGAGTTGAAAGTCCACCCGCCTATCCGCCGCATGTAAGCGCCTAATTAAGTTGGCTTGAAAAAGCCAACTTACTGTTCTTCGTAATCTTCTTCTTATTATTATTCTATACTGAAAAAAACTAAATGCTACTCCTCCTACAGTTTTCGAGCTAAAGCCACGAAACTTTGCAGGATCGTTGATCCTATACCCGCGGGGTGTGCTTGTGCTTTTCTAAGCGATAAACGGTTTTCCGAAAATTAACGTTCAAAGTCGATATTTTTTCCCGTAGGGAATGAATGGGCGGAATGTTGGCAGCATGCCACACGTGATGTCACAATGGCCACCTCTCTCACACACACACATACAAACTCACGCACGGAGCGCTTAGTCTCACATGCTCCTAATGCAGCCTAATGCTCAGCAATATCAGCACACATAATGAGTTTTCTATGGTTGAATTGCACTAAGGTAGCACTGAATTTTAAGGTGGAACTTCTTTTAAGGTAGCACTGAGTTTACACTGACACTGATATTACGGTGGAACTGCTATTAACAATCACTAAATTTAAGGTGGAACAGAATTTAAGGTGGAATTATCATTACATAGCCTTAAATTTAAGATGGAACTTCAATTAACATAGCACTAAATTTAAGATGGCACAGAATTTAAGGTGGAACTTCAATTAACATAGCACTAAATTTAAGGTGGCACAGAATTTAAGGTGGAACTCTCTTTAAGGTAGAATTAAAATGAAGGTGGCACAGTAGTTAAGGTGGAACTTCAATTAACACTGCAATAAAATTAAGGTGCCACAGCAATTAACATAGCATTAAATTTAAGGTGGAACAGCTATTAACATAACAGAAAATTCAACGTGCAACAAAATTTAAGGTGGAACTTCAATTAACATAGCATTAAATTTAAGGTGGAACCACTATTAACATAGTACTAAATTGAAGATGGCACAGAATTTAATGTAGAACTTCAATTAACATAGCACTAAATTTAAGATGGCACAGAATTTAGGGTGGAACTTCAATTACCATAGCACTAAATTTAAGATGGCACAGACTTTGAGGTGGAATGTCAATTAACATAGCACTAAATTTAAGGTGGAACTTTAATTAACATTGTACTATAATTAAGGTGGCATAGAACTTAAGAGTGGAATTTGAATTAACATAGCATTAAATTTAAGGTGGAACTGCTATTAACATAGCACTACCTTGAAGTAGGCACAGAATTTAAAGTGAAACTCTCTTTAAGGTAGCACTAAAATTAACATGGCACAGAATTTAAGGTGGAACTTCAATTAACATAGCACTAAATTTAAGGAGGCACAGAATTTAAGGTGAAAGTCAGTCAAGGTGGCACTGCAATATAAATAGCAATAAATTTAAGGTGGCACAGATTTTGAGGTGGAACTCTCTTTATTGGAGAACTAAAATAAAGGTGGCACAGAATTTAAGGTGGAACTTTGTTTAAGGTAGCAATAAAATTAACATGTCACAGAATTTAAGGTGGAATTTCATTCACGGTAGCACCTAGCAACAAATGAATTTTTTAAGGTGGAACTAAAATTAAGGTGGCACTGCAATTAACATAGCACTAAATTTAAGGTGGCACAGAATTTAAGGTGGAACTTCAAATAACATAGCATTAAATTTAACGTGGCACAGACTTTAAGGTTGAACTTCATTCATGGTAGCACCTAGCAATGAATTACCATACACGACGGATACTGCAGCTTCTGCTTAACAAAATTTTTGGCAATACTTTAACAACTATCAGCAGACTTCAACCATTTTAACGTTTTAACGTAATTAACTGGCTTTTTCAAGCCAACTTAAAGTTCGTTCACAAACTTTCCCTTTCTAGTTTGAGATTGTGATGCGTTCGATTACGGCGGAAAGAAGTTCGAACTGAAATAAAACCAAATTAAAGACGTTACCACGACATAGATGAATAATAATGAGATGAAAGCACCCCTGCCGATATCCGCCGCATGTAAGCGCCTAATTTGTGATTGCGACTCGGTCGACTGTGCTCGAAAGTTGTTCGAACTGAAATAAAGCCAAATTAAAGACGTTACCAGGACATAGATGAATAATAATGAGTTGAAAGTCCACCCGCCGCTATCCGCCGCATGTAAGCGCCTAATTTGTGATTGTGATGCGTTCGATTGTGCTGGAAAGAAGTTCGAACTGAACGAAAGCCAAATTAAAGACGTTACCACGAAATAGATGAATAATAATGAGTTGAAAGCCCACCTGCCGCTATCCGCCGCATGTAAGCGCCTAATTTGTGATTGTGATGCGTTCGATTCCGGTGGAAAGAAGTTCGAAGTGAAATGAAGCCAAAGTAAAGACGTTACCATGACATAGATGATTAATAAGCGCCTAATTTGTGATTGTGATGCGTTCGATTGTGCTGGAAAGAAGTTCGAACTGAAAGAAAGCCAAATTAAAGACGTTACCACGACATAGATGAATAATAATGAGATGAAAGCCCACCTGCCGCTATCCGCCGCATGTAAGCGCCTAATTTGTGATTGTGATGCGTTCGATTGTGCTGGAAAGATGTTCGAACTGAAATAAAGCCAAATTAAAGACGTTACCACGACATAGATGAATAATAATGAGATGAAAGCCCACCTGCCGCTATCCGCCGCATGTAAGCGCCTAATTTGTGATTGTGCTGGAATGAAGTTCGAACTGAAAAAAATCCAAATTAAAGACGTTACCACGACATAGATGAATAATAATGAGATGAAAACACCCCTGCCGCTATCCGCCGCATGTAAGCGCCTAATTTGTGATTGTGATGCGTTCGATTGTGCTGGAATGAAGTTCGAACTGAAATGAAGCCAAATTAAAGACGTTACCACGACATAGATGAATAGTAAGCGCCTAATTTGTGATTGTGATGCGTTCGATTGTGCTGGAATGAAGTTCGAAGTGAAAGAAAGCCAAATTAAAGACGTTACCACGACATAGATGAATAATAATGAGTTGAAAATCCACCCGCCGCTATCCGCCGCATGTAAGCGCCTAATTTGTGATTGTGCTGGAATGAAGTTCGAACTGAAATAAAGCCAAATTAAAGACGTTACCACGACATAGATGAATAATAATGAGATGAAAGCCCCCCTGCCTCTATCCGCCGCATGTAAGCACGTAATTTGTGATTGTGATGCCTTCGATTGTGCTGGAATGAAGTTCGAACTGAAATAAAGCCAAATTAAAGACGTTACCACGACATAGATGAATAATAATGAGTTGAAAATCCACCCGCCGCTATCCGCCGCATGTAAGCGCCTAATTTGTGATTGTGACGCGTTCGATTGTGCTGGAATGAAGTTCGAACTGAAATAAAGCCAAATTAAAGACGTTACCACGACATAGATGAATAATAATGAGATGACAACCCCCTGCCGCTATCCGCCGCATGTAAGAGCCTAATTTGTGATTGCGACGCGTTCGATTGTGCTGGAAAGTTGTTCGAACTGAAATAAAGCCAAATTAAAGACGTTACCACGACATAGATGAATAATAATGAGATGAAAGCCCACCTGCCACTATCCGCCGAATGTAAGCGCCTAATTTGTGATTGTGCTGGAATGAAGTTCGAACTGAAATGAAGCCAAATTAAAGACGTTACCACGACATACATGATTAATATGCGCCTAATTTGTGATTGTGACGTGATAGATTGTGCTGGAAAGACGTTCGAACTGAAATGAAGCCAAATTAAAGACGTTACCACGACATAGATGAATAATAATGAGATGAAAGCCCACCTGCCGCTATCCGCCGCATGTAAGCGCCTAATTTGTGATTGTGCTGGAATGAAATTCGAACGGAAATAAAGCCAAATTAAAGACGTTACCACGAAATAGATGAATAATAATGAGATGAAAGCCTACCTGCCGCTATCCGCCGCATGTAAGCGCCTAATTTGTGATTGTGCTGGAATGAAGTTCGAACTGAAATAAAACCAAATTAAAGACGTTACCACGACATACATGATTAATAAGTGCCTAATTTGTGATTGTCATGTGTTCGATTGTGCTGGAATGAAGTTCGAACTGAAAGAAAGCCAAATTAAAGACGTTACCACGACATAGATGAATAATAATGAGATGAAAGCAGCCCTGCCGCTATCCGCCGCATGTAAGCGCCTAATTTGTGATTGTGCTGGAAGACGTTTGAACTGAAATAAAGCCAAATTAAAGACGTTACCACGACATAGATGAATAATAATGAGTTGAAAGTCCACCCCGCCGCTATCCGCCGCATGTAAGCGCCTAATTTGTGATTGTGATGCGTTTGATTGTGCTGGAATGAAGTTTGAACTGAAATAAAGCCAAATTAAAGACGTTACCACGACATAGATGAATAATAATGAGATCAAAGCCCCCCTGCCGCTGTCCGCCGCATGTAAGCGCCTAATTTGTGATTGTGACGTGATCGATTGTGCTGGAAAGAAGTTCGAACTGAACGAAAGCCAAATTAAAGACGATACCACGACATAGATGAATAATAATGAGAGGAAAGCCCACCTGCCGCTATCCGCCGCATGTAAGCGCCTAATTTGTGATTGTGCTGGAAAGAAGTTTGAACTGAAATAAAGCCAAATTAAAGACGTTACCACGACATAGATGAATAATAATAAGATCAATACCCCCCTTGATGCTATCCGCCGCATGTAAGCGCCTAATTTGTCAGTTTGTTGCGTTCGATTGCGGTGGAAAGAAGTTCGAACTGAAATAAAGCCAAATTAAAGACGTTACCACGACATAGATGAATAATAATGAGTTGAAAGTCCACCTGCCGCTATCCGCCGCACGTAAGCGCCTAATTTGTGACTGTGATGCGTTCGATTACAGTGGAATGAAGTTTGAACTGAAATAAAGCCAAATTAAAGACGTTACCACGACATAGATGAATAATAATGAGATCAAAGTCCACCCGCCGCTATCCGCCGCATGCAAGCGCCAAATTTTTGACTGTGATGCATTCCATTGTGCTGGAATGAAGTTCGAACTGAAATAAAGCCAAATTAAAGACGTTACCACGACAAAGATGAATAATAATGAGATGAAAGCCCACCTGCCACTATCCGCCGAATGTAAGCGCCTAATTTGTGACTGTGCTGGAATGAAGTTCGAACAGAAATAAAGCCAAATTAAAGACGTTACCACGACATACATGATTAATATGCGCCTAATTTGTGATTGTGACGTGATAGATTGTGCTGGAAAGACGTTCGAACTGAAATGAAGCCAAATTAAAGACGTTACCACGACATAGATGAATAATAATGAGATGAAAGCCCACCTGCCGCTATCCGCCGCATGTAAGCGCCTAATTTGTGATTGTGCTGGAATGAAATTCGAACGGAAATACAGCCAAATTAAAGACGTTACCACGAAATAGATGAATAATAATGAGATGAAAGCCTACCTGCCGCTATCCGCCGAATGTAAGCGCCTAATTTGTGATTGTGCTGGAATGAAGTTCGAACTGAAATAAAGCCAAATTAAAGACGTTACCACGACATACATGATTAATAAGTGCCTAATTTGTGATTGTCTTGTGTTCGATTGTGCTGGAATGAAGTTCGAACTGAAAGAAAGCCAAATTAAAGACGTTACCACGACATAGATGATTAATGAGCGCCTAATTCGTGATTTTGACGCGTTCGCTTGTGCTGGAATGAAGTTCGAAATGAAAGAAAGCCAAATTAAAGACCTTACCACGACATAGATGAATAATAATGAGATGAAAGCACCCCTGCCGCTATCCGCCGCATGTAAGCGCCTAATTTGTGATTGTGCTGGAAAGAAGTTTGAACTGAAATAAAGCCAAATTAAAGACGTTACCACGACATAGATGAATAATAATAAGATCAATACCCCCCTTGATGCTATCCGCCGCATGTAAGCGCCTAATTTGTCAGTTTGATGCGTTCGATTGCGGTGGAAAGAAGTTCGAACTGAAATAAAGCCAAATTAAAGACGTTACCACGACATAGATGAATAATAATGAGTTGAAAGTCCACCTGCCGCTATCCGCCGCACGTAAGCGCCTAATTTGTGACTGTGATGCGTTCGATTACAGTGGAATGAAGTTCGAACTGTAATAAAGCCAAATTAAAGACGTTACCACGAAATAGATGAATAATAATGAGATCAAAGTCCACCCGCCGCTATCCGCCGCATGTAAGCGCCAAATTTTTGACTGTGATGCGTTCCATTGTGCTGGAATGAAGTTCGAACTGAAATAAAGCCAAATTAAAGACGTTACCACGACAAAGATGAATAATAATGAGTTGAAAGTCCACCCCCCTATCCGCCGCACGTAAGCGCCTAATTTGTGATTGTCATGCGTTCGATTGCGCGGTGGAAAGAAGTTCGAACTGAAAGAAAGCCAAATTAAAGACGTTACCACCACATAGATGAATAATAATGAGATGAAAGCCCATCTGCCGCTATCCGCCGCATGTAAGCGCCTAATTTGTGATTGTGATGCCTTCGATTGCGGTGGAAAGAAGTTCTAACTGAAAGAAAGCCAAATTAAAGACGTTACCACGACATAGATGAATAATAATGAGTTGAAAGTCCACCCGCCTATCCGCCGCATGTAAGCGCCTAATTAAGTTGGCTTGAAAAAGCCAACTTACTGTTCTTCGTAATCTTCTTCTTATTATTCTATACTGAAAAAAACTAAATGCTACTCCTCCTACAGTTTTCGAGCTAAAGCCACGAAACTTTGCAGGATCGTTGATCCTATACCCGCGGGGTGTGCTTGTGCTTTTCTAAGCGATAAACGGTTTTCCGAAAATTAACGTTCAAAGTCGATATTTTTTCCCGTAGGGAATGAATGGGCGGAATGTTGGCAGCATGCCACACGTGATGTCACAATGGCCACCTCTCTCACACACACACATACAAACTCACGCACGGAGCGCTTAGTCTCACATGCTCCTAATGCAGCCTAATGCTCAGCAATATCAGCACACATAATGAGTTTTCTATGGTTGAATTGCACTAAGGTAGCACTGAATTTTAAGGTGGAACTTCTTTTAAGGTAGCACTGAGTTTACACTGACACTGATATTACGGTGGAACTGCTATTAACAATCACTAAATTTAAGGTGGAACAGAATTTAAGGTGGAATTATCATTACATAGCCTTAAATTTAAGATGGAACTTCAATTAACATAGCACTAAATTTAAGATGGCACAGAATTTAAGGTGGAACTTCAATTAACATAGCACTAAATTTAAGGTGGCACAGAATTTAAGGTGGAACTCTCTTTAAGGTAGAATTAAAATTAAGGTGGCACAGTAGTTAAGGTGGAACTTCAATTAACACTGCAATAAAATTAAGGTGCCACAGCAATTAACATAGCATTAAATTTAAGGTGGAACAGCTATTAACATAACAGAAAATTCAACGTGCAACAAAATTTAAGGTGGAACTTCAATTAACATAGCATTAAATTTAAGGTGGAACCACTATTAACATAGTACTAAATTGAAGATGGCACAGAATTTAATGTAGAACTTCAATTAACATAGCACTAAATTTAAGATGGCACAGAATTTAGGGTGGAACTTCAATTACCATAGCACTAAATTTAAGATGGCACAGACTTTGAGGTGGAATGTCAATTAACATAGCACTAAATTTAAGGTGGAACTTTAATTAACATTGTACTATAATTAAGGTGGCATAGAACTTAAGAGTGGAATTTGAATTAACATAGCATTAAATTTAAGGTGGAACTGCTATTAACATAGCACTACCTTGAAGTAGGCACAGAATTTAAAGTGAAACTCTCTTTAAGGTAGCACTAAAATTAACATGGCACAGAATTTAAGGTGGAACTTCAATTAACATAGCACTAAATTTAAGGAGGCACAGAATTTAAGGTGAAAGTCAGTCAAGGTGGCACTGCAATATAAATAGCAATAAATTTAAGGTGGCACAGATTTTGAGGTGGAACTCTCTTTATTGGAGAACTAAAATAAAGGTGGCACAGAATTTAAGGTGGAACTTTGTTTAAGGTAGCAATAAAATTAACATGTCACAGAATTTAAGGTGGAATTTCATTCACGGTAGCACCTAGCAACAAATGATTTTTTTAAGGTGGAACTAAAATTAAGGTGGCACTGCAATTAACATAGCACTAAATTTAAGGTGGCACAGAATTTAAGGTGGAACTTCAAATAACATAGCATTAAATTTAACGTGGCACAGACTTTAAGGTTGAACTTCATTCATGGTAGCACCTAGCAATGAATTACCATACACGTCGGATACTGCAGCTTCTGCTTAACAAAATTTTTGGCAATATTTTAACAACTATCAGCAGACTTCAACCATTTTAACGTTTTAACGTAATTAACTGGCTTTTTCAAGCCAACTTAAAGTTCGTTCACAAACTTTCCCTTTCTAGTTTGAGATTGTGATGCGTTCGATTACGGCGGAAAGAAGTTCGAACTGAAATAAAACCAAATTAAAGACGTTACCACGACATAGATGAATAATAATGAGATGAAAGCACCCCTGCCGATATCCGCCGCATGTAAGCGCCTAATTTGTGATTGCGACTCGGTCGATTGTGCTCGAAAGTTGTTCGAACTGAAATAAAGCCAAATTAAAGACGTTACCAGGACATAGATGAATAATAATGAGTTGAAAGTCCACCCGCCGCTATCCGCCGCATGTAAGCGCCTAATTTGTGATTGTGATGCGTTCGATTGTGCTGGAAAGAAGTTCGAACTGAACGAAAGCCAAATTAAAGACGTTACCACAAAATAGATGAATAATAATGAGTTGAAAGCCCACCTGCCGCTATCCGCCGCATGTAAGCGCCTAATTTGTGATTGTGATGCGTTCGATTCCGGTGGAAAGAAGTTCGAAGTGAAATGAAGCCAAAGTAAAGACGTTACCATGACATAGATGATTAATAAGCGCCTAATTTGTCATTGTCATGCGTTCGATTGTGCTGGAAAGATGTTCGAACTGAAATAAAGCCAAATTAAAGACGTTACGACGACATAGATGAATAATAATGAGATGAAAACACCCCTGCCGCTATCCGCCGCATGTAAGCGCCTAATTTGTGATTGTGATGCGTTCGATTGTGCTGGAATGAAGTTCGAACTGAAATGAAGCCAAATTAAAGACGTTACCACGACATAGATGAATAGTAAGCGCCTAATTTGTGATTGTGATGCGTTCGAATGTGCTGGAATGAAGTTCGAAGTGAAAGAAAGCCAAATTAAAGACGTTACCACGACATAGATGAATAATAATGAGTTGAAAATCCACCCGCCGCTATCCGCCGCATGTAAGCGCCTAATTTGTGATTGTGCTGGAATGAAGTTCGAACTGAAATAAAGCCAAATTAAAGACGTTACCACGACATAGATGAATAATAATGAGATGAAAGCCCCCCTGCCTCTATCCGCCGCATGTAAGCACGTAATTTGTGATTGTGATGCCTTCGATTGTGCTGGAATGAAGTTCGAACTGAAATAAAGCCAAATTAAAGACGTTACCACGACATAGATGAATAATAATGAGTTGAAAATCCACCCGCCGCTATCCGCCGCATGTAAGCGCCTAATTTGTGATTGTGACGCGTTCGATTGTGCTGGAATGAAGTTCGAACTGAAATAAAGCCAAATTAAAGACGTTACCACGACATAGATGAATAATAATGAGATGACAACCCCCTGCCGCTATCCGCCGCATGTAAGCGCCTAATTTGTGATTGCGACGCGTTCGATTGTGCTGGAAAGTTGTTCGAACTGAAATAAAGCCAAATTAAAGACGTTACCACGACATAGATGAATAATAATGAGATGAAAGCCCACCTGCCACTATCCGCCGAATGTAAGCGCCTAATTTGTGATTGTGCTGGAATGAAGTTCGAACTGAAATGAAGCCAAATTAAAGACGTTACCACGACATACATGATTAATATGCGCCTAATTTGTGATTGTGACGTGATAGATTGTGCTGGAAAGACGTTCGAACTGAAATGAAGCCAAATTAAAGACGTTACCACGACATAGATGAATAATAATGAGATGAAAGCCCACCTGCCGCTATCCGCCGCATGTAAGCGCCTAATTTGTGATTGTGCTGGAATGAAATTCGAACGGAAATAAAGCCAAATTAAAGACGTTACCACGAAATAGATGAATAATAATGAGATGAAAGCCTACCTGCCGCTGTCCGCCGCATGTAAGCGCCTAATTTGTGATTGTGCTGGAATGAAGTTCGAACTGAAATAAAACCAAATTAAAGACGTTACCACGACATACATGATTAATAAGTGCCTAATTTGTGATTGTCATGTGTTCGATTGTGCTGGAATGAAGTTCGAACTGAAAGAAAGCCAAATTACAGACGTTACCACGACATAGATGAATAATAATGAGATGAAAGCAGCCCTGCCGCTATCCGCCGCATGTAAGCGCCTAATTTGTGATTGTGCTGGAAGACGTTTGAACTGAAATAAAGCCAAATTAAAGACGTTACCACGACATAGATGAATAATAATGAGTTGAAAGTCCACCCCGCCGCTATTCGCCGCATGTAAGCGCCTAATTTGTGATTGTGATGCGTTTGATTGTGCTGGAATGAAGTTTGAACTGAAATAAAGCCAAATTAAAGACGTTACCACGACATAGATGAATAATAATGAGATCAAAGCCCCCCTGCCGCTGTCCGCCGCATGTAAGCGCCTAATTTGTGATTGTGACGTGATCGATTGTGCTGGAAAGAAGTTCGAACTGAACGAAAGCCAAATTAAAGACGTTACCACGACATAGATGAATAATAATGAGAGGAAAGCCCACCTGCCGCTATCCGCCGCATGTAAGCGCCTAATTTGTGATTGTGCTGGAAAGAAGTTTGAACTGAAATAAAGCCAAATTAAAGACGTTACCACGACATAGATGAATAATAATAAGATCAATACCCCCCTTGATGCTATCCGCCGCATGTAAGCGCCTAATTTGTCAGTTTGATGCGTTCGATTGCGGTGGAAAGAAGTTCGAACTGAAATAAAGCCAAATTAAAGACGTTACCACGACATAGATGAATAATAATGAGTTGAAAGTCCACCTGCCGCTATCCGCCGCACGTAAGCGCCTAATTTGTGACTGTGATGCGTTCGATTACAGTGGAATGAAGTTTGAACTGAAATAAAGCCAAATTAAAGACGTTACCACGACATAGATGAATAATAATGAGATCAAAGTCCACCCGCCGCTACCCGCCGCATGCAAGCGCCTAATTTGTGATTGTGACGCGTTCGATTGTGCTGGAAAGTTGTTCGAACTGAAATAAAGCCAAATTAAAGACGTTACCACGACATAGAGGAATAATAATGAGATGAAAGCCCACCTGCCACTATCCGCCGAATGTAAGCGCCTAATTTGTGATTGTGCTGGAATGAAGTTCGAACTGAAATGAAGCCAAATTAAAGACGGTACCACGACATACATGATTAATATGCGCCTAATTTGTGATTGTGACGTGATAGATTGTGCTGGAAAGACGTTCGAACTGAAATGAAGCCAAATTAAAGACGTTACCACGACATAGATGAATAATAATGAGATGAAAGCCCACCTGCCGCTATCCGCCGCATGTAAGCGCCTAATTTGTGATTGTGCTGGAATGAAATTCGAACGGAAATAAAGCCAAATTAAAGACGTTACCACGAAATAGATGAATAATAATGAGATGAAAGCCTACCTGCCGCTATCCGCCGCATGTAAGCGCCTAATTTGTGATTGTGCTGGAATGAAGTTCGAACTGAAATAAAACCAAATTAAAGACGTTACCATGACATACATGATTAATAAGTGCCTAATTTGTGATTGTCATGTGTTCGATTGTGCTGGAATGAAGTTCGAACTGAAAGAAAGCCAAATTAAAGACGTTACCACGACATAGATGAATAGTAAGCGCCTAATTTGTGATTGTGATGCGTTCGAATGTGCTGGAATGAAGTTCGAAGTGAAAGAAAGCCAAATTAAAGACGTTACCACGACATAGATGAATAATAATGAGTTGAAAATCCACCCGCCGCTATCCGCCGCATGTAAGCGCCTAATTTGTGATTGTGCTGGAATGAAGTTCGAACTGAAATAAAGCCAAATTAAAGACGTTACCACGACATAGTTGAATAATAATGAGATGAAAGCCCCCCTGCCTCTATCCGCCGCATGTAAGCACGTAATTTGTGATTGTGATGCCTTCGATTGTGCTGGAATGAAGTTCGAACTGAAATAAAGCCAAATTAAAGACGTTACCACGACATAGATGAATAATAATGAGTTGAAAATCCACCCGCCGCTATCCGCCGCATGTAAGCGCCTAATTTGTGATTGTGACGCGTTCGATTGTGCTGGAATGAAGTTCGAACTGAAATAAAGCCAAATTAAAGACGTTACCACGACATAGATGAATAATAATGAGATGACAACCCCCTGCCGCTATCCGCCGCATGTAAGCGCCTAATTTGTGATTGCGACGCGTTCGATTGTGCTGGAAAGTTGTTCGAACTGAAATAAAGCCAAATTAAAGACGTTACCACGACATAGATGAATAATAATGAGATGAAAGCCCACCTGCCACTATTCGCCGAATGTAAGCGCCTAATTTGTGATTGTGCTGGAATGAAGTTCGAACTGAAATGAAGCCAAATTAAAGACGTTACCACGACATACATGATTAATATGCGCCTAATTTGTGATTGTGACGTGATAGATTGTGCTGGAAAGACGTTCGAACTGAAATGAAGCCAAATTAAAGACGTTACCACGACATAGATGAATAATAATGAGATGAAAGCCCACCTGCCGCTATCCGCCGCATGTAAGCGCCTAATTTGTGATTGTGCTGGAATGAAATTCGAACGGAAATAAAGCCAAATTAAAGACGTTACCACGAAATAGATGAATAATAATGAGATGAAAGCCTACCTGCCGCTATCCGCCGCATGTAAGCGCCTAATTTGTGATTGTGCTGGAATGAAGTTCGAACTGAAATAAAACCAAATTAAAGACGTTACCACGACATACATGATTAATAAGTGCCTAATTTGTGATTGTCATGTGTTCGATTGTGCTGGAATGAAGTTCGAACTGAAAGAAAGCCAAATTACAGACGTTACCACGACATAGATGAATAATAATGAGATGAAAGCAGCCCTGCCGCTATCCGCCGCATGTAAGCGCCTAATTTGTGATTGTGCTGGAAGACGTTTGAACTGAAATAAAGCCAAATTAAAGACGTTACCACGACATAGATGAATAATAATGAGTTGAAAGTCCACCCGCCGCTATCCGCCGCATGTAAGCGCCTAATTTGTGATTGTGATGCGTTTGATTGTGCTGGAATGAAGTTTGAACTGAAATAAAGCCAAATTAAAGACGTTACCACGACATAGATGAATAATAATGAGATCAAAGCCCCCCTGCCGCTGTCCGCCGCATGTAAGCGCCTAATTTGTGATTGTGACGTGATCGATTGTGCTGGAAAGAAGTTCGAACTGAACGAAAGCCAAATTAAAGACGTTACCACGACATAGATGAATAATAATGAGAGGAAAGCCCACCTGCCGCTATCCGCCGCATGTAAGCGCCTAATTTGTGATTGTGCTGGAAAGAAGTTTGAACTGAAATAAAGCCAAATTAAAGACGTTACCACGACATAGATGAATAATAATAAGATCAATACCCCCCTTGATGCTATCCGCCGCATGTAAGCGCCTAATTTGTCAGTTTGATGCGTTCGATTGCGGTGGAAAGAAGTTCGAACTGAAATAAAGCCAAATTAAAGACGTTTCCACGACATAGATGAATAATAATGAGTTGAAAGTCCACCTGCCGCTATCCGCCGCACGTAAGCGCCTAATTTGTGACTGTGATGCGTTCGATTACAGTGGAATGAAGTTTGAACTGAAATAAAGCCAAATTAAAGACGTTACCACGACATAGATGAATAATAATGAGATCAAAGTCCACCCGCCGCTATCCGCCGCATGCAAGCGCCTAATTTGTGATTGCGACGCGTTCGATTGTGCTGGAAAGTTGTTCGAACTGAAATAAAGCCAAATTAAAGACGTTACCACGACATAGATGAATAATAATGAGATGAAAGCCCACCTGCCACTATCCGCCGAATGTAAGCGCCTAATTTGTGATTGTGCTGGAATGAAGTTCGAACTGAAATGAAGCCAAATTAAAGACGGTACCACGACATACATGATTAATATGCGCCTAATTTGTGATTGTGACGTGATAGATTGTGCTGGAAAGACGTTCGAACTGAAATGAAAGCCAAATTAAAGACGTTACCACGACATAGATGAATAATAATGAGATGAAAGCCCACCTGCCGCTATCCGCCGCATGTAAGCGCCTAATTTGTGATTTAGTGATTGTGCTGGAATGAAGTTCGAACTGAAATAAAGCCAAATTAAAGACGTTACCACGACATAGATGAATAATAATGAGATGAAAGACCACCTGCCGCTATCCGCCGCATGTAAGCGCCTAATTTGTGATTGTGCTGGAATGAAGTTCGAACTGAAATAAAGCCAAATTAAAGACGTTACCACGACATACATGATTAATAAGTGCCTAATTTGTGCATGTGTCATGTGTTCGATTGTGCTGGAATGAAGTTCGAACTGAAAGAAAGCCAAATTAAAGACGTTACCACGACATAGATGAATAATAATGAGATGAAAGCCACCCGCCGCTATCCGCCGCATGTAAGCGCCTAATTTGTGATTGTGCTGGAAGACGTTTGAACTGAAATAAAGCCAAATTAAAGACGTTACCACGACATAGATGAATAATAATGAGTTGAAAGTCCACCCGCCGCTATCCGCCGCATGTAAGCGCCTAATTTGTGATTGTGATGCGTTTTCGATTGTGCTGGAATGAAGTTTCGAACTGAAATAAAGCCAAATTAAAGACGTTACCACGACATAGATGAATAATAATGAGATGAAAAGCCCCCCTGCCGCTGTCCGCCGCATGTAAGCGCCTAAATTGTGATTGTGACGTGGTCGATTGTGCTGGAAAGAAGTTCGAACTGAACGAAAGCCAAATTAAAGACGTTACCACGACATAGATGAATAATAATGAGATGAAAGCCCACCTGCCGCTATCCGCCGCATGTAAGCGCCTAATTTGTGATTGTGCTGGAATGAAGTTTCGAACTGAAATAAAGCCAAATTAAAGACGTTACCACGACATAGATGAATAATAATAGATCAATACCCCCCTGATGCTATCCGCCGCATGTAAGCGCCTAATTTGTCAGTTTGATGCGTTCGATTGCGTGGAAAGAAGTTCGAACTGAAATGAAGCCAAATTAAAGACGTTACCACGACATAGTTGAATAATAATGAGTTGAAAGTCCCACCTGCCGCTATCCGCCGCACGTAAGCGCCTAATTTGTGACTGTGATGCGTTCGATTACAGTGGAATGAAGTTTCGAACTGAAATAAAGCCAAATTAAAGACGTTACCACGAATAGATGAATAATAATGAGATCAAAGTCCACCCGCCGCTATCCGCCGCATGCAAGCGCCTAATTTTGACTGTGATGCGTTCGATTGTGCTGGAATGAAGTTCGAACTGAAATAAAGCCAAATTAAAGACGTTACCACGACATAGATGAATAATAATGAGTGAAAGTCCCACCCCCCTATCCGCCGCATGTAAGCGCCTAATTTGTGATTGTGATGCGTTCGATTGTGCTGGAATGAAGTTCGAACTGAAATAAAGCCAAATTAAAGACGTTACCACGACATAGATGAATAGTAAGCGCCTAATTTGTGATTGTGATGCGTTCGATTGTGCTGGAATGAAGTTCGAAGTGAAAGAAAGCCAAATTAAAGACGTTACCACGACATAGATGAATAATAATGAGATGAAAGCCCACCTGCCGCTATCCGCCGCATGTAAGCGCCTAATTTGTGATTGTCGCGTTCGATTGTGCTGGAATGAAGTTCGAACTGAAATAAAGCCAAATTAAAGACGTTACCACGACATAGATGAATAATAATGAGATGAAAATCCACCCCTGCCGCTATCCGCCGCATGTAAGCGCCTAATTTGTGATTGTGCTGGAATGAAGTTCGAACTGAAATAAAGCCAAATTAAAGACGTTACCACGACATAGATGAATAATAATGAGATGAAAGCCCACCTGCCGCTATCCGCCGCATGTAAGCGCCTAATTTGTGATTGTGCTGGAATGAAGTTCGAACTGAAATAAAGCCAAATTAAAGACGTTACCACGACATAGATGAATAATAATGAGATGAAAGCCCCCCTGCCGCTATCCGCCGCATGTAAGCACTAATTTGTGATTGTGATGCCTTCGATTGTGCTGGAATGAAGTTCGAACTGAAATAAAGCCAAATTAAAGACGTTACCACGACATAGATGAATAACAATGAGTTGAAAATCCACCCGCCGCTATCCGCCGCATGTAAGCGCCTAATTTGTGATTGTTATGCATTCGATTGTGCTGGAATGAAGTTCGAACTGAAATAAAGCCAAATTAAAGACGTTACCACGACATAGATGAATAATAATGAGATGAAAACCCCCTGCCGCTATCCGCCGCATGTAAGCGCCTAATTTGTGATTGCGACGCGTTCGATTGTGCTGGAAAGTTGTTCGAACTGAAATAAAGCCAAATTAAAGACGTTACCACGACATAGATGAATAATAATGAGATGAAAGCCCACCTGCCACTATCCGCCGAATGTAAGCGCCTAATTTGTGATTGTGCTGGAATGAAGTTCGAACAGAAATAAAGCCAAATTAAAGACGTTACCACGACATACATGATTAATAAGCGCCTAATTTGTGATTGTGACGTGATCGATTGTGCTGGAAAGACGTTCGAACTGAAATGAAGCCAAATTAAAGACGTTACCACGACATAGATGAATAATAATGAGATGAAAGCCCACCTGCCGCTATCCGCCGCATGTAAGCGCCTAATTTGTGATTGTGCTGGAATGAAATTCGAACGGAAATAAAGCCAAATTAAAGACGTTACCACGAAATAGATGAATAATAATGAGATGAAAGCCTACCTGCCGCTATCCGCCGCATGTAAGCGCCTAATTTGTGATTGTGCTGGAATGAAGTTCGAACTGAAATAAAGCCAAATTAAAGACGTTACCACGACATACATGATTAATAAGTGCCTAATTTGTGATTGTCTTGTGTTCGATTGTGCTGGAATGAAGTTCGAACTGAAAGAAAGCCAAATTAAAGACGTTACCACGACATAGATGATTAATGAGCGCCTAATTCGTGATTTTGACGCGTTCGCTTGTGCTGGAATGAAGTTCGAAATGAAAGAAAGCCAAATTAAAGACGTTACCACGACATAGATGAATAATAATGAGATGAAAGCACCCCTGCCGCTATCCGCCGCATGTAAGCGCCTAATTTGTGATTGTGCTGGAAAGAAGTTTGAACTGAAATAAAGCCAAATTAAAGACGTTACCACGACATAGATGAATAATAATAAGATCAATACCCCCCTTGATGCTATCCGCCGCATGTAAGCGCCTAATTTGTCAGTTTGATGCGTTCGATTGCGGTGGAAAGAAGTTCGAACTGAAATAAAGCCAAATTAAAGACGTTACCACGACATAGATGAATAATAATGAGTTGAAAGTCCACCTGCCGCTATCCGCCGCACGTAAACGCCTAATTTGTGACTGTGATGCGTTCGATTACAGTGGAATGAAGTTCGAACTGAAATAAAGCCAAATTAAAGACGTTACCACGAAATAGATGAATAATAATGAGATCAAAGTCCACCCGCCGCTATCCGCCGCATGCAAGCGCCAAATTTTTGACTGTGATGCGTTCCATTGTGCTGGAATGAAGTTCGAACTGAAATAAAGCCAAATTAAAGACGTTACCACGACAAAGATGAATAATAATGAGTTGAAAGTCCACCCCCCTATCCGCCGCATGTAAGCGCCTAATTTGTGATTGTGATGCGTTCGATTGCGCGGTGGAAAGAAGTTCGAACTGAAAGAAAGCCAAATTAAAGACGTTACCACGACATAGATGAATAATAATGAGATGAAAGCCCATCTGCCGCTATCCGCCGCATGTAAGCGCCTAATTTGTGATTGTGATGCCTTCGATTGCGGTGGAAAGAAGTTCTAACTGAAAGAAAGCCAAATTAAAGACGTTACCACGACATAGATGAATAATAATGAGTTGAAAGTCCACCCGCCTATCCGCCGCATGTAAGCGCCTAATTAAGTTGGCTTGAAAAAGCCAACTTACTGTTCTTCGTAATCTTCTTCTTATTATTATTCTATACTGAAAAAAACTAAATGCTACTCCTCCTACAGTTTTCGAGCTAAAGCCACGAAACTTTGCAGGATCGTTGATCCTATACCCGCGGGGTGTGCTTGTGCTTTTCTAAGCGATAAACGGTTTTCCGAAAATTAACGTTCAAAGTCGATATTTTTTCCCGTAGGGAATGAATGGGCGGAATGTTGGCAGCATGCCACACGTGATGTCACAATGGCCACCTCTCTCACACACACACATACAAACTCACGCACGGAGCGCTTAGTCTCACATGCTCCTAATGCAGCCTAATGCTCAGCAATATCAGCACACATAATGAGTTTTCTATGGTTGAATTGCACTAAGGTAGCACTGAATTTTAAGGTGGAACTTCTTTTAAGGTAGCACTGAGTTTACACTGACACTGATATTACGGTGGAACTGCTATTAACAATCACTAAATTTAAGGTGGAACAGAATTTAAGGTGGAATTATCATTACATAGCCTTAAATTTAAGATGGAACTTCAATTAACATAGCACTAAATTTAAGATGGCACAGAATTTAAGGTGGAACTTCAATTAACATAGCACTAAATTTAAGGTGGCACAGAATTTAAGGTGGAACTCTCTTTAAGGTAGAATTAAAATGAAGGTGGCACAGTAGTTAAGGTGGAACTTCAATTAACACTGCAATAAAATTAAGGTGCCACAGCAATTAACATAGCATTAAATTTAAGGTGGAACAGCTATTAACATAACAGAAAATTCAACGTGCAACAAAATTTAAGGTGGAACTTCAATTAACATAGCATTAAATTTAAGGTGGAACCACTATTAACATAGTACTAAATTGAAGATGGCACAGAATTTAATGTAGAACTTCAATTAACATAGCACTAAATTTAAGATGGCACAGAATTTAGGGTGGAACTTCAATTACCATAGCACTAAATTTAAGATGGCACAGACTTTGAGGTGGAATGTCAATTAACATAGCACTAAATTTAAGGTGGAACTTTAATTAACATTGTACTATAATTAAGGTGGCATAGAACTTAAGAGTGGAATTTGAATTAACATAGCATTAAATTTAAGGTGGAACTGCTATTAACATAGCACTACCTTGAAGTAGGCACAGAATTTAAAGTGAAACTCTCTTTAAGGTAGCACTAAAATTAACATGGCACAGAATTTAAGGTGGAACTTCAATTAACATAGCACTAAATTTAAGGAGGCACAGAATTTAAGGTGAAAGTCAGTCAAGGTGGCACTGCAATATAAATAGCAATAAATTTAAGGTGGCACAGATTTTGAGGTGGAACTCTCTTTATTGGAGAACTAAAATAAAGGTGGCACAGAATTTAAGGTGGAACTTTGTTTAAGGTAGCAATAAAATTAACATGTCACAGAATTTAAGGTGGAATTTCATTCACGGTAGCACCTAGCAACAAATGAATTTTTTAAGGTGGAACTAAAATTAAGGTGGCACTGCAATTAACATAGCACTAAATTTAAGGTGGCACAGAATTTAAGGTGGAACTTCAAATAACATAGCATTAAATTTAACGTGGCACAGACTTTAAGGTTGAACTTCATTCATGGTAGCACCTAGCAATGAATTACCATACACGACGGATACTGCAGCTTCTGCTTAACAAAATTTTTGGCAATATTTTAACAACTATCAGCAGACTTCAACCATTTTAACGTTTTAACGTAATTAACTGGCTTTTTCAAGCCAACTTAAAGTTCGTTCACAAACTTTCCCTTTCTAGTTTGAGATTGTGATGCGTTCGATTACGGCGGAAAGAAGTTCGAACTGAAATAAAACCAAATTAAAGACGTTACCACGACATAGATGAATAATAATGAGATGAAAGCACCCCTGCCGATATCCGCCGCATGTAAGCGCCTAATTTGTGATTGCGACTCGGTCGATTGTGCTCGAAAGTTGTTCGAACTGAAATAAAGCCAAATTAAAGACGTTACCACGACATAGATGAATAATAATGAGTTGAAAGTCCACCCGCCGCTATCCGCCGCATGTAAGCGCCTAATTTGTGATTGTGATGCGTTCGATTGTGCTGGAAAGAAGTTCGAACTGAACGAAAGCCAAATTAAAGACGTTACCACGAAATAGATGAATAATAATGAGTTGAAAGCCCACCTGCCGCTATCCGCCGCATGTAAGCGCCTAATTTGTGATTGTGATGCGTTCGATTCCGGTGGAAAGAAGTTCGAAGTGAAATGAAGCCAAAGTAAAGACGTTACCATGACATAGATGATTAATAAGCGCCTAATTTGTCATTGTCATGCGTTCGATTGTGCTGGAAAGAAGTTCGAACTGAAAGAAAGCCAAATTAAAGACGTTACCACGACATAGATGAATAATAATGAGATGAAAGCCCACCTGCCGCTATCCGCCGCATGTAAGCGCCTAATTTGTGATTGTGATGCGTTCGATTGTGCTGGAAAGATGTTCGAACTGAAATAAAGCCAAATTAAAGACGTTACCACGACATAGATGAATAATAATGAGATGAAAGCCCACCTGCCGCTATCCGCCGCATGTAAGCGCCTAATTTGTGATTGTGCTGGAATGAAGTTCGAACTGAAAAAAATCCAAATTAAAGACGTTACCACGACATAGATGAATAATAATGAGATGAAAACACCCCTGCCGCTATCCGCCGCATGTAAGCGCCTAATTTGTGATTGTGATGCGTTCGATTGTGCTGGAATGAAGTTCGAACTGAAATAAAGCCAAATTAAAGACGTTACCACGACATAGATGAATAGTAAGCGCCTAATTTGTGATTGTGATGCGTTCGATTGTGCTGGAATGAAGTTCGAACTGAAAGAAAGCCAAATTAAAGACGTTACCACGACATAGATGAATAATAATGAGTTGAAAATCCACCCGCCGCTATCCGCCGCATGTAAGCGCCTAATTTGTGATTGTGCTGGAATGAAGTTCGAACTGAAATAAAGCCAAATTAAAGACGTTACCACGACATAGATGAATAATAATGAGATGAAAGCCCCCCTGCCGCTATCCGCCGCATGTAAGCACGTAATTTGTGATTGTGATGCTTCGATTGTGCTGGAATGAAGTTCGAACTGAAATAAAGCCAAATTAAAGACGTTACCACGACATAGATGAATAATAATGAGTTGAAAATCCACCCGCCGCTATCCGCCGCATGTAAGCGCCTAATTTGTGATTGTGACGCGTTCGATTGTGCTGGAATGAAGTTCGAACTGAAATAAAGCCAAATTAAAGACGTTACCACGACATAGATGAATAATAATGAGATGAAACCCCCTGCCGCTATCCGCCGCATGTAAGCGCCTAATTTGTGATTGCGACGCGTTCGATTGTGCTGGAAAGAAGTTCGAACTGAAATAAAGCCAAATTAAAGACGTTACCACGACATAGATGAATAATAATGAGATGAAAGCCCACCTGCCACTATCCGCCGAATGTAAGCGCCTAATTTGTGATTGTGCTGGAATGAAGTTCGAACTGAAATGAAGCCAAATTAAAGACGTTACCACGACATACATGATTAATATGCGCCTAATTTGTGATTGTGACGTGATAGATTGTGCTGGAAAGACGTTCGAACTGAAATGAAAGCCAAATTAAAGACGTTACCACGACATAGATGAATAATAATGAGATGAAAGCCCACCTGCCGCTATCCGCCGCATGTAAGCGCCTAATTTGTGATTGTGCTGGAATGAAATTCGAACGGAAATAAAGCCAAATTAAAGACGTTACCACGAAATAGATGAATAATAATGAGATGAAAGCCCTACCTGCCGCTATCCGCCGCATGTAAGCGCCTAATTTGTGATTGTGCTGGAATGAAGTTCGAACTGAAATAAACCAAATTAAAGACGTTACCACGACATACATGATTAATAAGTGCCTAATTTGTGATTGTCATGTGTTCGATTGTGCTGGAATGAAGTTCGAACTGAAAGAAAGCCAAATTAAAGACGTTACCACGACATAGATGAATAATAATGAGATGAAAGCCTCCCTGCCGCTATCCGCCGCATGTAAGCGCCTAATTTGTGATTGTGCTGGAAGAAGTTTCGAACTGAAATAAAGCCAAATTAAAGACGTTACCACGACATAGATGAATAATAATGAGTTGAAAGCCCACCCGCCGCTATCCGCCGCATGTAAGCGCCTAATTTGTGATTGTGATGCGTTTGATTGTGCTGGAATGAAGTTCGAACTGAAATAAAGCCAAATTAAAGACGTTACCACGACATAGATGAATAATAATGAGATCAAAGCCCCCCTGCCGCTGTCCGCCGCATGTAAGCGCCTAATTTGTGATTGTGACGTGATCGATTGTGCTGGAATGAAGTTCGAACTGAAAGAAAGCCAAATTAAAGACGTTACCACGACATAGATGAATAATAATGAGATGAAAGCCCACCTGCCGCTATCCGCCGCATGTAAGCGCCTAATTTGTGATTGTGCTGGAAATGAAGTTCGAACTGAAATAAAGCCAAATTAAAGACGTTACCACGACATAGATGAATAATAATGAGATGAAAGCCCCCCTGATGCTATCCGCCGCATGTAAGCGCCTAATTTGTGATTGTGATGCGTTCGATTGTGCTGGAAAGAAGTTCGAACTGAAATAAAGCCAAATTAAAGACGTTACCACGACATAGATGAATAATAATGAGTTGAAAGTCCACCTGCCGCTATCCGCCGCATGTAAGCGCCTAATTTGTGACTGTGATGCGTTCGATTGTGCTGGAATGAAGTTCGAACTGAAATAAAGCCAAATTAAAGACGTTACCACGACATAGATGAATAATAATGAGATGAAAAGCCTCCCTGCCGCTATCCGCCGCATGTAAGCGCCTAATTTGTGATTGCGACGCGTTCGATTGTGCTGGAAAGTTGTTCGAACTGAAATAAAGCCAAATTAAAGACGTTACCACGACATAGATGAATAATAATGAGATGAAAGCCCACCTGCCACTATCCGCCGAATGTAAGCGCCTAATTTGTGATTGTGCTGGAATGAAGTTCGAACTGAAATGAAGCCAAATTAAAGACGTTACCACGACATACATGATTAATATGCGCCTAATTTGTGATTGTGACGTGATAGATTGTGCTGGAAAGACGTTCGAACTGAAATGAAGCCAAATTAAAGACGTTACCACGACATAGATGAATAATAATGAGATGAAAGCCCACCTGCCGCTATCCGCCGCATGTAAGCGCCTAATTTGTGATTGTGCTGGAATGAAATTCGAACGGAAATAAAGCCAAATTAAAGACGTTACCACGAAATAGATGAATAATAATGAGATGAAAGCCTACCTGCCGCTATCCGCCGCATGTAAGCGCCTAATTTGTGATTGTGCTGGAATGAAGTTCGAACTGAAATAAACCAAATTAAAGACGTTACCACGACATACATGATTAATAAGTGCCTAATTTGTGATTGTCATGTGTTCGATTGTGCTGGAATGAAGTTCGAACTGAAAGAAAGCCAAATTAAAGACGTTACCACGACATAGATGAATAATAATGAGATGAAAGCAGCCCTGCCGCTATCCGCCGCATGTAAGCGCCTAATTTGTGATTGTGCTGGAAGACGTTTGAACTGAAATAAAGCCAAATTAAAGACGTTACCACGACATAGATGAATAATAATGAGTTGAAAGTCCACCCGCCGCTATCCGCCGCATGTAAGCGCCTAATTTGTGATTGTGATGCGTTTGATTGTGCTGGAATGAAGTTTGAACTGAAATAAAGCCAAATTAAAGACGTTACCACGACATAGATGAATAATAATGAGATCAAAGCCCCCCTGCCGCTGTCCGCCGCATGTAAGCGCCTAATTTGTGATTGTGACGTGATCGATTGTGCTGGAAAGAAGTTCGAACTGAAACGAAAGCCAAATTAAAGACGTTACCACGACATAGATGAATAATAATGAGAGGAAAGCCCACCTGCCGCTATCCGCCGCATGTAAGCGCCTAATTTGTGATTGTGCTGGAAAGAAGTTTGAACTGAAATAAAGCCAAATTAAAGACGTTACCACGACATAGATGAATAATAATAAGATCAATACCCCCCTTGATGCTATCCGCCGCATGTAAGCGCCTAATTTGTCAGTTTGATGCGTTCGATTGCGGTGGAAAGAAGTTCGAACTGAAATAAAGCCAAATTAAAGACGTTACCACGACATAGATGAATAATAATGAGTTGAAAGTCCACCTGCCGCTATCCGCCGCACGTAAGCGCCTAATTTGTGACTGTGATGCGTTCGATTACAGTGGAATGAAGTTTGAACTGAAATAAAGCCAAATTAAAGACGTTACCACGAAATAGATGAATAATAATGAGATCAAAGTCCACCCGCCGCTATCCGCCGCATGCAAGCGCCAAATTTTTGACTGTGATGCGTTCCATTGTGCTGGAATGAAGTTCGAACTGAAATAAAGCCAAATTAAAGACGTTACCACGACAAAGATGAATAATAATGAGTTGAAAGTCCACCCCCCTATCCGCCGCATGTAAGCGCCTAATTTGTGATTGTGATGCGTTCGATTGTGCTGGAATGAAGTTCGAACTGAAATAAAGCCAAATTAAAGACGTTACCACGACATAGATGAATAGTAAGCGCCTAATTTGTGATTGTGATGCGTTCGATTGTGCTGGAATGAAGTTCGAAGTGAAAGAAAGCCAAATTAAAGACGTTACCACGACATAGATGAATAATAATGAGATGAAAGCCCACCTGCCGCTATCCGCCGCATGTAAGCGCCTAATTTGTGATTGTCATGCGTTCGATTGTGCTGGAATGAAGTTCGAACTGAAATAAAGCCAAATTAAAGACGTTACCACGACATAGATGAATAATAATGAGTTGAAAATCCACCCGCCGCTATCCGCCGCATGTAAGCGCCTAATTTGTGATTGTGCTGGAATGAAGTTCGAACTGAAATAAAGCCAAATTAAAGAGGTTACCACGACATAGATGAATAATAATGAGATGAAAGCCCACCTGCCGCTATCCGCCGCATGTAAGCGCCTAATTTGTGATTGTGCTGGAATGAAGTTCGAACTGAAATAAAGCCAAATTAAAGACGTTACCACGACATAGATGAATAATAATGAGATGAAAGCCCCCCTGCCGCTATCCGCCGCATGTAAGCACGTAATTTGTGATTGTGATGCCTTCGATTGTGCTGGAATGAAGTTCGAACTGAAATAAAGCCAAATTAAAGACGTTACCACGACATAGATGAATAACAATGAGTTGAAAATCCACCCGCCGCTATCCGCCGCATGTAAGCGCCTAATTTGTGATTGTGACGCATTCGATTGTGCTGGAATGAAGTTCGAACTGAAATAAAGCCAAATTAAAGACGTTACCACGACATAGATGAATAATAATGAGATGAAAACCCCCTGCCGCTATCCGCCGCATGTAAGCGCCTAATTTGTGATTGCGACGCGTTCGATTGTGCTGGAAAGTTGTTCGAACTGAAATAAAGCCAAATTAAAGACGTTACCACGACATAGATGAATAATAATGAGATGAAAGCCCACCTGCCACTATCCGCCGAATGTAAGCGCCTAATTTGTGATTGTGCTGGAATGAAGTTCGAACAGAAATAAAGCCAAATTAAAGACGTTACCACGACATACATGATTAATAAGCGCCTAATTTGTGATTGTGACGTGATCGATTGTGCTGGAAAGACGTTCGAACTGAAATGAAGCCAAATTAAAGACGTTACCACGACATAGATGAATAATAATGAGATGAAAGCCCACCTGCCGCTATCCGCCGCATGTAAGCGCCTAATTTGTGATTGTGCTGGAATGAAATTCGAACGGAAATAAAGCCAAATTAAAGACGTTACCACGAAATAGATGAATAATAATGAGATGAAAGCCTACCTGCCGCTATCCGCCGCATGTAAGCGCCTAATTTGTGATTGTGCTGGAATGAAGTTCGAACTGAAATAAAGCCAAATTAAAGACGTTACCACGACATACATGATTAATAAGTGCCTAATTTGTGATTGTCTTGTGTTCGATTGTGCTGGAATGAAGTTCGAACTGAAAGAAAGCCAAATTAAAGACGTTACCACGACATAGATGATTAATGAGCGCCTAATTCGTGATTTTGACGCGTTCGATTGTGCTGGAATGAAGTTCGAAATGAAAGAAAGCCAAATTAAAGACGTTACCACGACATAGATGAATAATAATGAGATGAAAGCACCCCTGCCGCTATCCGCCGCATGTAAGCGCCTAATTTGTGATTGTGCTGGAAAGAAGTTTGAACTGAAATAAAGCCAAATTAAAGACGTTACCACGACATAGATGAATAATAATAAGATCAATACCCCCCTTGATGCTATCCGCCGCATGTAAGCGCCTAATTTGTCAGTTTGATGCGTTCGATTGCGGTGGAAAGAAGTTCGAACTGAAATAAAGCCAAATTAAAGACGTTACCACGACATAGATGAATAATAATGAGTTGAAAGTCCACCTGCCGCTATCCGCCGCACGTAAACGCCTAATTTGTGACTGTGATGCGTTCGATTACAGTGGAATGAAGTTCGAACTGAAATAAAGCCAAATTAAAGACGTTACCACGAAATAGATGAATAATAATGAGATCAAAGTCCACCCGCCGCTATCCGCCGCATGCAAGCGCCAAATTTTTGACTGTGATGCGTTCCATTGTGCTGGAATGAAGTTCGAACTGAAATAAAGCCAAATTAAAGACGTTACCACGACAAAGATGAATAATAATGAGTTGAAAGTCCACCCCCCTATCCGCCGCATGTAAGCGCCTAATTTGTGATTGTGATGCGTTCGATTGCGCGGTGGAAAGAAGTTCGAACTGAAAGAAAGCCAAATTAAAGACGTTACCACGACATAGATGAATAATAATGAGATGAAAGCCCATCTGCCGCTATCCGCCGCATGTAAGCGCCTAATTTGTGATTGTGATGCCTTCGATTGCGGTGGAAAGAAGTTCTAACTGAAAGAAAGCCAAATTAAAGACGTTACCACGACATAGATGAATAATAATGAGTTGAAAGTCCACCCGCCTATCCGCCGCATGTAAGCGCCTAATTAAGTTGGCTTGAAAAAGCCAACTTACTGTTCTTCGTAATCTTCTTCTTATTATTATTCTATACTGAAAAAAACTAAATGCTACTCCTCCTACAGTTTTCGAGCTAAAGCCACGAAACTTTGCAGGATCGTTGATCCTATACCCGCGGGGTGTGCTTGTGCTTTTCTAAGCGATAAACGGTTTTCCGAAAATTAACGTTCAAAGTCGATATTTTTTCCCGTAGGGAATGAATGGGCGGAATGTTGGCAGCATGCCACACGTGATGTCACAATGGCCACCTCTCTCACACACACACATACAAACTCACGCACGGAGCGCTTAGTCTCACATGCTCCTAATGCAGCCTAATGCTCAGCAATATCAGCACACATAATGAGTTTTCTATGGTTGAATTGCACTAAGGTAGCACTGAATTTTAAGGTGGAACTTCTTTTAAGGTAGCACTGAGTTTACACTGACACTGATATTACGGTGGAACTGCTATTAACAATCACTAAATTTAAGGTGGAACAGAATTTAAGGTGGAATTATCATTACATAGCCTTAAATTTAAGATGGAACTTCAATTAACATAGCACTAAATTTAAGATGGCACAGAATTTAAGGTGGAACTTCAATTAACATAGCACTAAATTTAAGGTGGCACAGAATTTAAGGTGGAACTCTCTTTAAGGTAGAATTAAAATGAAGGTGGCACAGTAGTTAAGGTGGAACTTCAATTAACACTGCAATAAAATTAAGGTGCCACAGCAATTAACATAGCATTAAATTTAAGGTGGAACAGCTATTAACATAACAGAAAATTCAACGTGCAACAAAATTTAAGGTGGAACTTCAATTAACATAGCATTAAATTTAAGGTGGAACCACTATTAACATAGTACTAAATTGAAGATGGCACAGAATTTAATGTAGAACTTCAATTAACATAGCACTAAATTTAAGATGGCACAGAATTTAGGGTGGAACTTCAATTACCATAGCACTAAATTTAAGATGGCACAGACTTTGAGGTGGAATGTCAATTAACATAGCACTAAATTTAAGGTGGAACTTTAATTAACATTGTACTATAATTAAGGTGGCATAGAACTTAAGAGTGGAATTTGAATTAACATAGCATTAAATTTAAGGTGGAACTGCTATTAACATAGCACTACCTTGAAGTAGGCACAGAATTTAAAGTGAAACTCTCTTTAAGGTAGCACTAAAATTAACATGGCACAGAATTTAAGGTGGAACTTCAATTAACATAGCACTAAATTTAAGGAGGCACAGAATTTAAGGTGAAAGTCAGTCAAGGTGGCACTGCAATATAAATAGCAATAAATTTAAGGTGGCACAGATTTTGAGGTGGAACTCTCTTTATTGGAGAACTAAAATAAAGGTGGCACAGAATTTAAGGTGGAACTTTGTTTAAGGTAGCAATAAAATTAACATGTCACAGAATTTAAGGTGGAATTTCATTCACGGTAGCACCTAGCAACAAATGAATTTTTTAAGGTGGAACTAAAATTAAGGTGGCACTGCAATTAACATAGCACTAAATTTAAGGTGGCACAGAATTTAAGGTGGAACTTCAAATAACATAGCATTAAATTTAACGTGGCACAGATTTTAAGGTTGAACTTCATTCATGGTAGCACCTAGCAATGAATTACCATACACGACGGATACTGCAGCTTCTGCTTAACAAAATTATTGGCAATATTTTAAGAACTATCAGCAGACTTCAACCATTTTAACGTTTTAACGTAATTAACTGGCTTTTTCAAGCCAACTTAAAGTTCGTTCACAAACTTTCCCTTTCTAGTTTGAGATTGTGATGCGTTCGATTACGGCGGAAAGAAGTTCGAACTGAAATAAAATCAAATTAAAGACGTTACCACGACATAGATGAATAATAATGAGATGAAAGCACCCCTGCCGATATCCGCCGCATGTAAGCGCCTAATTTGTGATTGCGACTCGGTCGATTGTGCTCGAAAGTTGTTCGAACTGAAATAAAGCCAAATTAAAGACGTTACCAGGACATAGATGAATAATAATGAGTTGAAAGTCCACCCGCCGCTATCCGCCGCATGTAAGCGCCTAATTTGTGATTGTGATGCGTTCGATTGTGCTGGAAAGAAGTTCGAACTGAACGAAAGCCAAATTAAAGACGTTACCACGAAATAGATGAATAATAATGAGTTGAAAGCCCACCTGCCGCTATCCGCCGCATGTAAGCGCCTAATTTGTGATTGTGATGCGTTCGATTCCGGTGGAAAGAAGTTCGAAGTGAAATGAAGCCAAATTAAAGACGTTACCATGACATAGATGATTAATAAGCGCCTAATTTGTCATTGTCATGCGTTCGATTGTGCTGGAAAGAAGTTCGAACTGAAAGAAAGCCAAATTAAAGACGTTACCACGACATAGATGAATAATAATGAGATGAAAGCCCACCTGCCGCTATCCGCCGCATGTAAGCGCCTAATTTGTGATTGTGATGCGTTCGATTGTGCTGGAAAGATGTTCGAACTGAAATAAAGCCAAATTAAAGACGTTACCACGACATAGATGAATAATAATGAGATGAAAGCCCACCTGCCGCTATCCGCCGCATGTAAGCGCCTAATTTGTGATTGTGCTGGAATGAAGTTCGAACTGAAAAAAATCCAAATTAAAGACGTTACCACGACATAGATAAATAATAATGAGATGAAAACACCCCTGCCGCTATCCGCCGCATGTAAGCGCCTAATTTGTGATTGTGATGCGTTCGATTGTGCTGGAATGAAGTTCGAACTGAAATAAAGCCAAATTAAAGACGTTACCACGACATAGATGAATAATAATGAGTTGAAAATCCACCCGCCGCTATCCGCCGCATGTAAGCGCCTAATTTGTGATTGTGCTGGAATGAAGTTCGAACTGAAATAAAGCCAAATTAAAGACGTTACCACGACATAGATGAATAATAATGAGATGAAAGCCCACCTGCCGCTATCCGCCGCATGTAAGCGCCTAATTTGTGATTGTGCTGGAATGAAGTTCGAACTGAAATAAAGCCAAATTAAAGACGTTACCACGACATAGATGAATAATAATGAGATGAAAGCCCCCCTGCCGCTATCCGCCGCATGTAAGCACGTAATTTGTGATTGTGATGCCTTCGATTGTGCTGGAATGAAGTTCGAACTGAAATAAAGCCAAATTAAAGACGTTACCACGACATAGATGAATAATAATGAGTTGAAAATCCACCCGCCGCTATCCGCCGCATGTAAGCGCCTAATTTGTGATTGTGACGCGTTCGATTGTGCTGGAATGAAGTTCGAACTGAAATAAAGCCAAATTAAAGACGTTACCACAACATAGATGAATAATAATGAGTTGAAAATCCACCCGCCGCTATCCGCCGCATGTAAGCGCCTAATTTGTGATTGTGACGTGTTCGATTGCGATGGAAAGAAGTTCGAACTGAAATAAAGCCAAATTAAAGACGTTACCACGACATAGATGATTAATAAGCGCCTAATTTGTGATTGTGATGCGTTCGATTGTGCTGGAATGAAGTTCGAACTGAAATAAAGCCAAATTAAAGACGTTACCACGACATAGATGAATAGTAAGCGCCTAATTTGTGATTGTGATGCGTTCGATTGTGCTGGAATGAAGTTCGAACTGAAAGAAAGCCAAATTAAAGACGTTACCAAGACATAGATGAATAATAATGAGTTGAAAATCCACCCGCCGCTATCCGCCGCATGTAAGCGCCTAATTTGTGATTGTGACGTGATCGATTGTGCTGGAATGAAGTTCGACGTGAAATGAAAGCCAAATTAAAGACGTTACCACGACATAGATGAATAATAATGAGATGAAAGCCCACCTGCCGCTATCCGCCGCATGTAAGCGCCTAATTTGTGATTGTGATGCGTTCGATTGTGCTGGAATGAAGTTCGAACTGAAAGAAAGCCAAATTAAAGACGTTACCACGACATAGATGATTAATAATCGCCTAATTTGTGATTGTCATGCGTTCGATTGTGCTGGAATGAAGTTCGAACTGAAATAAAGCCAAATTAAAGACGTTACCACGACTCAGATGAATAATAATGAGTTGAAAATCCACCCGCCGCTATCCGCCGCATGTAAGCGCCTAATTTGTGATTGTGCTGGAATGAAGTTCGAACTGAAATAAAGCCAAATTAAAGACGTTACCACGACATAGATGAATAATAATGAGATGAAAGCCCACCTGCCGCTATCCGCCGCATGTAAGCGCCTAATTTGTGATTGTGCTGGAATGAAGTTCGAACTGAAATAAAGCCAAATTAAAGACGTTACCACGACATAGATGAATAATAATGAGATGAAAGCCCCCCTGCCGCTATCCGCCGCATGTAAGCGCCTAATTTGTGATTGTTATGCGTTCGACTGTGCTGGAATGAAGTTCGAACTGAAAGAAAGCCAAATTAAAGACGTTACCACGACATAGACGAATAATAATGAGATGAAAGCCCACCTGCCGCTATCCGCCGCATGTAAGCGCCTAATTTGTGATTGTGATGCGTTCGATTGTGCTGGAATGAAGTTCGAACTGAAATGAAGCCAAATTAAAGACGTTACCACGACATAGATGAATAATAATGAGATGAAAGTCCACCCGCCGCTATCCGCCGCATGTAAGCGCCTAATTTGTGATTGTGATGCGTTCGATTGTGCTGGAATGAAGTTCGAACTGAAATAAAGCCAAATTAAAGACGTTACCACGACATAGATGATTAATAATCGCCTAATTTGTGATTGTGATGCGTTCGATTGTGCTGGAATGAAGTTCGAACTGAAATAAAGCCAAATTAAAGACGTTACCACGACATAGATGAATAATAATGAGTGAAATCCCCCGCCGCTATCCGCCGCATGTAAGCGCCTAATTTGTGGTTCGATTGTGCTGGAATGAAGTTCGAACTGAAATAAAGCCAAATTAAAGACGTTACCACGACATAGATGAATAATAATGAGATGAAAGCCCACCTGCCGCTATCCGCCGCATGTAAGCGCCTAATTTGTGATTGTGCTGGAATGAAGTTCGAACTGAAATAAAGCCAAATTAAAGACGTTACCACGACATAGATGAATAATAATGAGATGAAAGCCCCCCTGCCGCTATCCGCCGCATGTAAGCGCCTAATTTGTGATTGTGATGCGTTCGATTGTGCTGGAATGAAGTTCGAACTGAAAGAAAGCCAAATTAAAGACGTTACCACGACATAGATGAATAATAATGAGATGAAAGCCCACCTGCCGCTATCCGCCGCATGTAAGCGCCTAATTTGTGATTGTGATGCGTTCGATTGTGCTGGAATGAAGTTCGAACTGAAATAAAGCCAAATTAAAGACGTTACCACGACATAGATGAATAATAATGAGATGAAAGTCCACCCGCCGCTATCCGCCGCATGTAAGCGCCTAATTTGTGGTTCGATTGTGCTGGAATGAAGTTCGAACTGAAATAAAGCCAAATTAAAGACGTTACCACGACATAGATGAATAATAATGAGATGAAAGCCCCCCCTGCCGCTATCCGCCGCATGTAAGCGCCTAATTTGTGATTGTGCTGGAATGAAGTTCGAACTGAAATAAAGCCAAATTAAAGACGTTACCACGACATAGATGAATACATAAGCGCCTAATTTGTGATTGTGATGCGTTCGATTGTGCTGGAATGAAGTTCGAACTGAAAGAAAGCCAAATTAAAGACGTTACCACGACATAGATGAATAATAATGAGATCAAAGCCCACCTGCCGCTATCCGCCGCATGTAAGCGCCTAATTTGTGATTGTGATGCGTTCGATTGTGCTGGAATGAAGTTCGAACTGAAATAAAGCCAAATTAAAGACGTTACCACGACATAGATGAATAATAATGAGATCAAAGCCCACCTGCCGCTATCCGCCGCATGTAAGCGCCTAATTTGTGATTGTGCTGGAAAGAAGTTCGAACTGAAATAAAGCCAAATTAAAGACGTTACCACGACATAGATGAATACTAAGCGCCTAATTTGTGATTGTGATGCGTTCGATTGTGCTGGAATGAAGTTCGAACTGAAAGAAAGCCAAATTAAAGACGTTACCACGACATAGATGAATAATAATGAGATGAAAGCCCCCTGCCGCTATCCGCCGCATGTAAGCGCCTAATTTGTGATTGTGATGCGTTCGATTGTGCTGGAAAGAAGTTCGAAGTGAAATAAAGCCAAATTAAAGACGTTACCACGACATAGACGAATAATAATGAGATGAAAGCCCACCTGCCGCTATCCGCCGCATGTAAGCGCCTAATTTGTGATTGTGATGCGTTAGATTGTGCTGGAATGAAGTTCGAACTGAAATAAAGCCAAATTAAAGACGTTACCACGACATAGATGAATAATAATGAGATAAAAGCACCCCTGCCGCTATCCGCCGCATGTAAGCGCCTAATTTGTGATTTGACGTTTTCATTGTGCTGGAATGAAGTTCGAACTGAAATAAAGCCAAATTAAAGACGTTACCACGACATAGATGATTGATAAGCGCCTAATTTGTGATTGTCATGCGTTCGATTGTGCTGGAATGAAGTTCGAACTGAAATAAAGCCAAATTAAAGACGTTACCACGACATAGATGAATAATAATGAGATCAAAGCCCCCCTGCCGCTATCCGCCGCATGTAAGCGTCTAATTTGGGATTGTGCTGGAATGAAGTTCGAACTGAAATAAAGCCAAATTAAAGACGTTACCACGACATAGATGAATAATAATGAGATGAAAGCCCCCCTGCCGCTATCCGCCGCATGTAAGCGCGTAATTTGTGATTGTGATGCGTTCGATTGTGCTGGAATGAAGTTCGAACTGAAATAAAGCCAAATTAAAGACGTTACCACGACATAGATGAATAATAATGAGTTGAAAATCCACCCGCCGCTATCCGCCGCATGTAAGCGCCTAATTTGTGATTGTGACGCGTTCGATTGTGCTGGAATGAAGTTCGAACTGAAATAAAGCCAAATTAAAGACGTTACCACAACATAGATGAATAATAATGAGTTGAAAATCCACCCGCCGCTATCCGCCGCATGTAAGCGCCTAATTTGTGATTGTGACGTGTTCGATTGCGATGGAAAGAAGTTCGAACTGAAATAAAGCCAAATTAAAGACGTTACCACGACATAGATGATTAATAATCGCCTAATTTGTGATTGTGATGCGTTCGATTGTGCTGGAATGAAGTTCGAACTGAAATAAAGCCAAATTAAAGACGTTACCACGACATAGATGAATAGTAAGCGCCTAATTTGTGATTGTGATGCGTTCGATTGTGCTGGAATGAAGTTCGAACTGAAAGAAAGCCAAATTAAAGACGTTACCAAGACATAGATGAATAATAATGAGATGAAAATCCACCCGCCGCTATCCGCCGCATGTAAGCGCCTAATTTGTGATTGTGACGTGATCGATTGTGCTGGAATGAAGTTCGACGTGAAATGAAGCCAAATTAAAGACGTTACCAAGACATAGATGAATAATAATGAGATGAAAGCCCACCTGCCGCTATCCGCCGCATGTAAGCGCCTAATTTGTGATTGTGATGCGTTCGATTGTGCTGGAATGAAGTTCGAACTGAAATAAAGCCAAATTAAAGACGTTACCACGACATAGATGATTAATAATCGCCTAATTTGTGATTGTCATGCGTTCGATTGTGCTGGAATGAAGTTCGAACTGAAATAAAGCCAAATTAAAGACGTTACCACGACTCAGATGAATAATAATGAGTTGAAAATCCACCCGCCGCTATCCGCCGCATGTAAGCGCCTAATTTGTGATTGTGCTGGAATGAAGTTCGAACTGAAATAAAGCCAAATTAAAGACGTTACCACGACATAGATGAATAATAATGAGATGAAAGCCCACCTGCCGCTATCCGCCGCATGTAAGCGCCTAATTTGTGATTGTGCTGGAATGAAGTTCGAACTGAAATAAAGCCAAATTAAAGACGTTACCACGACATAGATGAATAATAATGAGATGAAAGCCCCCCTGCCGCTATCCGCCGCATGTAAGCGCCTAATTTGTGATTGTGATGCGTTCGACTGTGCTGGAATGAAGTTCGAACTGAAAGAAAGCCAAATTAAAGACGTTACCACGACATAGACGAATAATAATGAGATCAAAGCCCACCTGCCGCTATCCGCCGCATGTAAGCGCCTAATTTGTGATTGTGATGCGTTCGATTGTGCTGGAATGAAGCTCGAACTGAAATGAAGCCAAATTAAAGACGTTACCACGACATAGATGATTAATAATCGCCTAATTTGTGATTGTCATGCTTTCGATTGTGCTGGAATGAAGTTCGAACTGAAATAAAGCCAAATTAAAGACGTTACCACGACATAGATGAATAATAATGAGATCAAAGCCCCCTGCTGCTATCCGCCGCATGTAAGCGCCTAATTTGTGATTGTATGCGTTCGATGTGCTGGAATGAAGTTCGAACTGAAATAAAGCCAAATTAAAGACGTTACCACGACATAGATGAATAATAATGAGATAAAGCCCCCTGCCGCTATCCGCCGCATGTAAGCGCCTAATTTGTGATTGTGATGCGTTCGATTGTGCTGGAATGAAGTTCGAACTGATATAAGCCAAATTAAAGACGTTACCACGACATAGATGAATAATAATGAGATGAAAGCCCACCCTGCCGCTATCCGCCGCATGTAAGCGCCTAATTTGTGATTGTGATGCGTTCGATTGTGCTGGAATGAAGTTCGAACTGAAATAAAGCCAAATTAAAGACGTTACCACGACATAGATGAATAATAATGAGATAAAAGGACCCCTGCCGCTATCCGCCGCATGTAAGCGCCTAATTTGTGATTGTGAGCGTTTCGATTGTGCTGGAATGAAGTTCGAACTGAAATAAAGCCAAATTAAAGACGTTACCACGACATAGATGAATAATAATGAGTGAAAGCCCACCTGCCGCTATCCGCCGCATGTAAGCGCCTAATTTGTGATTGTGCTGGAAAGAAGTTCGAACTGAAATGAAGCCAAATTAAAGACGTTACCACGAAATACATGAATAATAATGAGATGAAAGCCCACCTGCCGCTATCCGCCGCATGTAAGCGCCTAATTTGTGATTGTGCTGGAAAGAAGTTCGAACTGAAATAAAGCCAAATTAAAGACGTTACCACGACATAGATGAATAATAATGAGATGAAAGCCCCCTGCCGCTATCCGCCGCATGTAAGCGCCTAATTTGTGATTGTGATGCGTTCGATTGTGCTGGAAGAAGTTCGAACTGAAATAAAGCCAAATTAAAGACGTTACCACGACATAGATGAATAATAATGAGATGAAAGCCCACCTGCCGCTATCCGCCGCATGTAAGCGCCTAATTTGTGATTGTGATGCGATCGATTGTGCTGGAATGAAGTTCGAACTGAAATAAAGCCAAATTAAAGACGTTACCACGACATAGATGAATAATAATGAGATAAAAGCACCCCTGCCGCTATCCGCCGCATGTAAGCGCCGAATTTTTGATTTTGACGTTTTCGATTGTGCTGGAATGAAGTTCGAACTGAAATAAAGCCAAATTAAAGACGTTACCACGACATAGATGATTAATAAGCGCCTAATTTGTGATTGTCATGCGTTCGATTGTGCTGGAATGAAGTTCGAACTGAAATAAAGCCAAATTAAAGACGTTACCACGACATAGATGAATAATAATGAGATGAAAGCCCACCTGCCGCTATCCGCCGCATGTAAGCGCCTAATTTGTGATTGTGCTGTGAATGAAGTTCGAACTGAAATAAAGCCAAATTAAAGACGTTACCACGACATAGATGAATAATAATGAGATGAAAAGCCCCCTGCCGCTATCCGCCGCATGTAAGCGCCTAATTTGTGATTGTGATGCGTTCGATTGTGCTGGAATGAAGTTCGAACTGAAATAAAGCCAAATTAAAGACGTTACCACGACATAGATGAATACTAAGCGCCTAATTTGTGATTGTGATGCGTTCGATTGTGCTGGAATGAAGTTCGAACTGAAATAAAGCCAAATTAAAGACGTTACCACGACATAGATGAATAATAATGAGATGAAAGCCCCCCTGCCGCTATCCGCCGCATGTAAGCGCCTAATTTGTGATTGTGATGCGTTCGATTGTGCTGGAAATGAAGTTCGAACTGAAATAAAGCCAAATTAAAGACGTTACCACGACATAGATGAATAATAATGAGATGAAAGCCCACCTGCCGCTATCCGCCGCATGTAAGCGCCTAATTTGTGATTGTGATGCGTTCGATTGTGCTGGAATGAAGTTCGAACTGAAATAAAGCCAAATTAAAGACGTTACCACGACATAGATGAATAATAATGAGATAAAAGCACCCCTGCCGCTATCCGCCGCATGTAAGCACCTAATTTTGATTTTGACGTTTTCGATTGTGCTGGAATGAAGTTCGAACTGAAATAAAGCCAAATTAAAGACGTTACCACGACATAGATGATTAATAAGCGCCTAATTTGTGATTGTGATGCGTTCGATTGTGCTGGAATGAAGTTCGAACTGAAATAAAGCCAAATTAAAGACGTTACCACGACATAGATGAATAATAATGAGATGAAAGCCCACCTGCCGCTATCCGCCGCATGTAAGCGCCTAATTTTGTGATTGTGCTGGAATGAAGTTTGAACTGAAAATAAAGCCAAATTAAAGACGTTACCACGACATAGATGAATAATAATGAGATGAAAGCCCCCCTGCCGCTATCCGCCGCATGTAAGCGCCTAATTTGTGATTGTGATGCGTTCGATTGTGCTGGAATGAAGTTCGAACTGAAATAAAGCCAAATTAAAGACGTTACCACGACATAGATGATATAGATAAGCGCCTAATTTGTGATTGTGATGCGTTCGATTGTGCTGGAATGAAGTTCGAACTGAAATAAAGCCAAATTAAAGACGTTACCACGACATAGATGAATAATAATGAGATGAAAGCACCCCTGCCGCTATCCGCCGCATGTAAGCGCCGAATTTTTGATTTTGACGTTTTCGATTGTGCTGGAATGAAGTTCGAACTGAAATAAAGCCAAATTAAAGACGTTACCACGACATAGATGATTAATAAGCGCCTAATTTGTGATTGTCATGCGTTCGATTGTGCTGGAATGAAGTTCGAACTGAAATAAAGCCAAATTAAAGACGTTACCACGACATAGATGAATAATAATGAGATGAAAGCCCACCTGCCGCTATCCGCCGCATGTAAGCGCCTAATTTGTGATTGTGCTGGAATGAAGTTCGAACTGAAAAAAATCCAAATTAAAGACGTTACCACGACATAGATGAATAATAATGAGATGAAAACACCCCTGCCGCTATCCGCCGCATGTAAGCGCCTAATTTGTGATTGTGATGCGTTCGATTGTGCTGGAATGAAGTTCGAACTGAAATAAAGCCAAATTAAAGACGTTACCACGACATAGATGAATAATAATGAGTTGAAAATCCACCCGCCGCTATCCGCCGCATGTAAGCGCCTAATTTGTGATTGTGCTGGAATGAAGTTCGAACTGAAATAAAGCCAAATTAAAGAGGTTACCACGACATAGATGAATAATAATGAGATGAAAGCCCACCTGCCGCTATCCGCCGCATGTAAGCGCCTAATTTGTGATTGTGACGCGTTCGATTGTGCTGGAATGAAGTTCGAACTGAAATAAAGCCAAATTAAAGACGTTACCACAACATAGATGAATAATAATGAGTTGAAAATCCACCCGCCGCTATCCGCCGCATGTAAGCGCCTAATTTGTGATTGTGACGCGTTCGATTGCGATGGAAAGAAGTTCGAACTGAAATAAAGCCAAATTAAAGACGTTACCACGACATAGATGAATTAATAAGCGCCTAATTTGTGATTGTGATGCGTTCGATTGTGCTGGAATGAAGTTCGAACTGAAAGAAAGCCAAATTAAAGACGTTACCAAGACATAGATGAATAATAATGAGTTGCAAATCCACCCGCCGCTATCCGCCGCATGTAAGCGCCTAATTTGTGATTGTGACGTGATCGATTGTGCTGGAATGAAGTTCGAACTGAAATAAAGCCAAATTAAAGACGTTACCACGACATAGATGAATAATAATGAGATGAAAGCCCACCTGCCGCTATCCGCCGCATGTAAGCGCCTAATTTGTGATTGTGATGCGTTCGATTGTGCTGGAATGAAGTTCGAACTGAAAGAAAGCCAAATTAAAGACGTTATCACGACATAGATGAATAGTAAGCGCCTAATTTGTGATTGTGATGCGTTCGATTGTGCTGGAATGAAGTTCGAACTGAAAGAAAGCCAAATTAAAGACGTTACCACGAC